>NW_026129933.1:0-30577 GCF_022985175.1 Labeo rohita | reverse complement strand
AAGTTTATGTTTAGTGATATATAATGTATTTGACGCGAACTCCTGGAGATCGCTGGCAAGTATAATGGAACCTTACCAAAAATATGAAATGTATTTTTTTGACACCAAAGCCATGACACATTTTTCAAGTTATTTTATATATATATTAAAAAAGTTTTAATTTGACACAAACTGCCTGCGATTGCTGACTGGTATCTGAAGTTAATGTTTACTAATATAAAATGTATTTGACGCGATCTCCTGGAGATCGCTAGCAAGTATAATGCAACCTCACCAAAAATATGAAATGTATTTTTTTGACACCAAAGCCATGACACACTTTTCAAGTTATTTTACATATATATAAAAAAATGTTTTAATTTGACACAAACTGCCTGCGATTGCTGACTGGTATCTGAAGTTAATGTTTATTAATATAAAATGTATTTGACGCGATCTCGTGGAGATCGCTAGCAAGTATAATGGAACCTTACCAAAAATATGAAATTTATTTTTTTGACACCAAAGCCATGACACATTTATCAAGTTATTTTATATAAAAAGGAAATGTTTTAATTTGACACAAACTGACTGCGAGTGCTGACTGGTATCTGAAGTTCATGTTTATTAATATATAATGTATTTGACGCGAACTCCTGGAGATCGCTGGCAAGTATAATAGAACCTTACCAAAAATATGAAATGTATTTTTTTTGACACCAAAGCCATGACATACTTTTCAAGTTATTTTATATATATATAAAAAAAAGTTTTAATTTCACACAAACTGCCTGCGATTGCTGACTTGTATCTGAAGGTAATGTTTATTAATATATAATGTATTTGACGCGAACTCCTGGAGATCGCTGGCTAGTATAATTCAACCTTACCAAAAATATGATATGTATTTTTTTGACACCAAAGCCATCACATACTTTTCAAGTTATTTTATATTTTAAAAAATGCTTTAATTTGACATAAACTGCCTGCGATTGCTGACTGGTATCTGAAGTTAATGTTTATTAATATATAATGTAGTCGACTCGATCTCCTGGAGATCGCTGGCAAGTATAATTCAACCTCACCAAAAATATGAAATGTATTTTTTTGACACCAAAGCCATGACACACTTTTCAAGTTATTTTATATAAAAAGAAAATGTTTTAATTTGACACAAACTGATTGCGAGTGCTGACTGGTATCTGAAGTTAAGGTTTATTAATATAAAATGTGTCTGACCGCAAACCCAGGTGACCGCTGACATATATTATGGAACCGTACAAAAATATGAAATGTATTTTTTTGGCACCAAAGCACTGACACATTAAGGTTTATTAATATAAAATGTATCTGACATCAAACCCAAGAGATCGCTGGCAAGTATGAAGTAACCATACAAAAATATGAAATGTATTTATTTGACACTAAAGCACTTACACTTTTTTCAAGTTATTTTATTTGACACAAACTGCCTGCGTTTGCTGACTAGTATCTGAAGTTAATATTTGTTAATATGTCTCATGCTTAGAGTCCTTATCGTCTATTTTTCTGCCTTAAATCAATTTTATACACCATCGTTTTCGCTTCTTATAACGTGTGAATATACCCCTTGTTGTATTTTACAACTAAAACAACCAGATTGCCTTGTTATCACTAGTTTTGTTTTGATTTCCGGAGTTGCTAGCTTATAGCCCGTTAGCACCACCACCGTGGGTGCCGCTAATCTTGCCCGCATTGTTTACGCACATTACCGTTGTTTACTCACTGTTACTTGGTGTAATGGCGAATTTGTGTTCGCAGTTCGCAGTTCGTAGCAGCAGCGGAAGATGCACCGCGGTCAAGAGAGCCGCCATCTGCGAATGCCAGCCGCCATCTGGTTTTGCTGCACGTCTATTAGTGGAATTACGGTACGGAGACTCGAAGCGGCCAAAAAAGTTGACGAACATCTATATTTCAGCGGTTAAAATTTAAATGTGCTAGAAAACAGGGAAAAAGTATTTACAACACGTATATATATTGTTCATTATAGAAGATACAATTATATTACTTTCGAATACATTATACTGTGAAGTTTTCTGAAAAAATAAAGTTTGTTAAAATACATTCTAACACTGATTGTTTGCGCCTTTTTTTCTACATGCATTATTAAAATTTCTTCAGAGTTACCATGAACATTTCAATAAATTCTTTTTCTGAACAACCATGTCTCTATCTGTGTTCACGATGTTTTAGTGTAGAATTTGTACAGAAAATGAACGGCAGTCTGTCACAATGCATTTTATAGCATATACATTGTTATATTCTCTTATATATCCTTCGAAGATGTCGATACCGGTAGTCTTGTGGGCAGCTCGCAAACACACACCGCCGATGCGTCCCGGGTGTCTCGGGTTCGAGTCCCGACTCGTGATGTGTCCTTTCGTAAAAATGATAACGATAAAAAGCGGAATGTTTTTTATCATTTATCAAAAAAAAAGTCTTCATAGTTAACAGGAAAATTTCTATTCATACAAAGTCTGTGACATTGCACTGACCACTCTTTCACATTTATACATGCATTATTTAAATTCCTTCAAACCTGACAGCAAGATTTCTATTCATACTTCTTCAGAAAGCCCAAGATTCTGTCTGTATCAAGTTTCACGAGATTTCAGAGAAGATTTGTACAGAATGGCAATTTTAAATGAATGGCAATTTGTCACAATGCATTATATAGCATATATATTGTTATATTCTCTTATATATCCTTCAGTGACATTGATGCCGATATCCTTGTGGGCAGCACGCCAACATGCAGCGCCGATGCGTTCCGGGCGTCTCGGATTCGTATCCCGTCTCGGGGACCTTTTCAGATCCCACACCTATGTTGCTTCTTGTCATTTCTGATGTGTCCTTTCATAATAATAATAATAATAACGATAAAAGGCAAAATGTCTTTTATTATTTATCCAAAAAAAGTCTTTAGAGTTAACAGGAAAAGATTTTTTTGTAGAATTTGACATAAAATGAAAAGCAAATCTTGGTAACACATTACAATATCTGTACAAAAATTCATGCTTAATTAATGCACAGATAATCACGAGTTAATGTATAATTCATGATGAACTAAAGCATTTATTAATGATTCCTTCATCAGCAACAAATGAACATTCTATATGATTCATAGATTAAGTAATTGTTACGGCCCTATGAGTTTGCCGGTGTTGCGCTCCTTCTTTTGTCCTCTCTCACTATCATCTCTAGGTTACTCCCCTTGGTTTCCGTTTGGCCAGGAAGGTGCCTGTCATTGTTAACTGGAGTGACGTCGCCGCCCGCGCTGCCAATCACGGACTGCGGCTTCAGTTTAAAGAGACGCCAGAACGAGCGTTCGGCTGCTTTTGCTTGCGCTCCTACTTTGTTGCGTTTTGTTCTGTTGGATTCTGTTTTGTTCTAGCCTGGTTGTTGTTTTTCTTGGTCCTACTTAGTGTGTCTACAGTTATTAGCCTTTTGATGCAAATACGCATTTTGTAACTCGTGCTACGATCTGGTGATCGCTAGTTTTTCCCCTGGGAAAAGAGGATAGGAAGATGTCACGTGACTTACACGGTACCACACGTAGCAAATCAACTGTTTAGACACACCAGGTTAGGAGTGAGCGCCACACTTGTATGTTTTGTTTGCCTAGTCAGTATAGTTTATTTAGGGCGTTTTTACGCTGAAGACTGTTCTTTTCCTTTTCTTTTATTTACAGTTAGGGTAGAGGTTAATTCTAAGTTAGTTTGGGTTTTGTTATATTATTTTCTTTTCTTTGGCGCCACTTACGTTCCCTTTTCCCTTGGTTTATTTATTTATTTATTTGGGTTTATTTTGATTTGTGTATATTTTTCCACTGTATATATTTTATATTTCATCCTTTGTTTAAATCCTTCTCACTTTTGTATAAATAAATTTCCTTATTTGGCATTATTTTTCGATTTAGGTTTGGTTTCTTGCCACCTTCACTTCACCTAATTATCACTACCTAAATGTTACTTCCTACACCCTAGAACTACCATCAAAGACGTAACAGTAATCATTAAATTGTTATTAGTTAAATGCGTCATAATGTGTTAATTTCCTTTATCACTCATTTTATTAACTAAAGATGTAAATTCATATGTTAATTACCACAGTGTTCAAAGCTATGTACTTCAACTTCCAGTTGTCTACTTTAAACACTCAGTGATTTGCAAATGTATCATTATATTGTGACTTTACTTGTTGAGGCACATGACTAACTAACTAATTGTAAATCCATAACCGCAATGACATATTACTTAACAATTAGTTAATAGTTCTGTGCCTCAACAAGTAAAGTCAGAACATAATGATATCTTTGCAAATCATTAGTGGTAATGATCACATTAATTTACACTATTAGTTAAAATAAGTGATAAGGGAATTAATACATTATGACACATTTAACTAATAAAAATGTATTGATTACTTAATCTATGAGTCATATAGAATGTTCATTAAAATGATGATGAAAGCCTTTATTTGTCACATACACTGTTACATGCAGCGAAATTGGACCCCTCCGACCATACACAAACATCACATTTCGGGGGAAGACAGGTCAGTCGAGAGGTAGCATAGAAAATAAGAAGATAAGATACATTAGGAAAATGATATGTGAATTGGGCCAATTAAGCAATTTGACCTGTTACTGAATTGTCATATCTGTCACGTTCATGGGTTCATAACTTCAAAATGCTATGGTGGAAATGACTGTAATTTTGTGTGGTGACAGTCAAGAGACTTGGGAATAAGCCTCCAGTGGAATTTTTATATCACACTCAAAGGAAGCTGAGCTATAGCGCCACCAATTGGGCCAATAAAGCAATTGACCTGTTACTGAATGTCATATTTGTCAAATTCATAGGTCCATAACTTCAAACTGCTACGGTAGAAATTATTGTAATTTCCTCTTCAGAATGCCCAAGACTCTATCTGTATCAAGTTTTACGACCAGGCTGCATCCAGCTTCTTATTCGCAGCTTCTTATTGACCTATCCGTTCCACCTTAAAAACGCCACGCTTCCGCCTTCCTTAGCTTCTTATTCACGCTCGACTTAGGGACCGTCTCTTTTTCAAATACGAACAATAAACGATTCTTAAATGTAAATAACACTGAGATAAGAGCGAAAACGGGCTGTCAACATGAAATCTAATTATTCGTTATTCGAATAATTCTAACATTATTCGTTAGTTATTGAACGTATCATCCTTTGAACGTGTAAAACGATTTTTTTTTAAATCTAGCCTCTTATGAAGACTTAATATGGCCCAGCACCTGTGAATAGATGACACCTACCCCTGCGAGGACTCCAGATACAAAATTATGGCATTTTCATTGTTTTAAAATGCAATCAGAGTTTGCTTAATGCATAAATAGAATTTGTAAATATTATAATTTTTACTAGATTCTGTAAGTACTATAATTTCTACTAGATTTTAACTGTTCTTTCTGATACCTACTCCTATAAATACTATTCTGGTTTCTGAAAAAAAAAATGTGATGTGAAATGCATTATACAAATGAATGTGAATTAAACTGATTAAGCCATTGCATTGTTGGTTACTGTACACTGCACTGTATATATCTATGTACATTGTCCACATTATGTGTGTGTGTGTGTGTGTGTGTGTGTGTGTGTGTGTTACTGTACCTTTTAAAAGATGGACCTATATTTAATCATATGTAAATGTGGACTGGGCATTAATAACAGATTAGTAACAGGTCGAATTGCATTGTTGGACCAATTGGTGGCGCTATATCTCAGCTTCCTTTGAGTGTGATATAAAAATTCCACTGGGGGCTTATTCCCAAGTCCCTTGACTGTCACCACACAAAATTACAGTCATTTCCACCATAGCATTTTGAAGTTATGGACCCATGAACTTGACAGATATGACAATTCAGTAACAGGTCAAATTGCATTTGTTACTTAATTGTCGTATCTGTCAAGTTCATACATTCACGGGGCAGCCGTGGCCTAATGGTCAGGGAGTCAGGCATGTAACCGAAAGTCCCAGGTCCGGCAGGGTTTGAAGGTAACTCAATACCGTGTTTGTTCACTACTCACTACTTAGTGTGTGCACTTGGATGGATTAAATGCAGAGCACAAATTCCGAGTATGGGTCTCCATACTTGGCCACACGTCACGTAATTTCCTTTCCTTTTCCATAAATGTGAAGAACTGATGAGTGCTATATAATGCTTACTGCCATTCACTTTCTGTAAAATTCTACACTAAAACATCGTGAACAGAGATAGAGACATGGCTGTTCAGAAAAAGAATTTATTGAAATGTTCATGGCAACTCTAAAGAAATTTTAATAATGCATGTAGAAAAAAAGGAGCAAATACTAAGTGTTAGAATGTACACAGACTTTATTTATTTTTCCAGAAAACTCCACAGTATAATTTATTGGAATGTAATATAACTGTATCTTCTATAATGTACAATATAAATACGTTTTGTAAATACTTTTCTCCTATTTCCGAGCACATTTAATTTTTAACCGCTGAAATATAGTTGTTCGTCAGCCTTTTTGGTCGCTTCGTGTCTCCGTGCCGTAATTCCACTAATAGACGTGCAGCAAACTCCAGATGGCGGCTGACTTGACCGGGTGTTCGCAGATGGCGGCTCACTTGACCGCGGTGAAGATGCGAGCCAGATCTCCACTCGGAAGACTGCCGGAGAAGATAATAGTTTTGATGTACTCTGTTTAACTGAAACCTGGCTAAAACCTGATGATTACATTGGTCTAAATGGGTCTACTCCATCAAACCAAAGAACTTATATTGACAAGAAGTGAAATATAACATTCTATTGCAACGGCGCCGCCCAGCAGCAGCCCTACGCTTCCGCCATTTTGGAGTGAAAGCGAGTCGGCAGTCCACTAGCTTCTTGCTGTCGCTATGGCAATTATCAGCTGCGTTGTTTAAAAAAAATGTACATTGAAGCTAAAATACACAACCTGAGTGATGACAACATTTTTTAATATATTTTTTTACTCCTTTCTGTTTATTTCTTAAGAATTGTTGTACTTCTGTTAATTATTAAAACATAAATCGTATATTATTGAAAGGATTTTTGTATGTTTTGTACGTACTGTAATCTTTGTTTGCTATTATTGCAATAAAAAATGATGACGCCACAGAATAACGTACAATCACTGGACTAGTGATTATCAAAAACAGACTTTGTCTTTCATTTATTCTCCACAAAATCTTTGCTCTCTAGAAACCAGTTTTGGTTGAAATTCCTATTTTAAATGCAACTATTTGCATTATAAATGTTACATTAATACCGACATATAAAATTACATTAAGGACATGCATCAGATGTTAGACAATAAATATAAAAGCTTCACAATAAACTTTTTTTGCAGTATTGTCTTATGTTAATGTCCGTTAATGCATGACTGTAAAAAAAAAAAACATGATTATGTAACAGCCACTGTCTCCAAATTTTTTTAATTATTCAGTTACGACAGACATGGCAATACTTAATGTTCTGTAAGATCATCATGTTTGTAGTGTGTTCCAAGGATTAAAACGTACAATGTAATGCATAAATACAATATACATTTCAGACCTATAATAGTGATAATAATAATAGTAAAGTGTAACGTTGCATAAAATGAAAATAATAAAGCAGGCTAAACTGCCTCAAATGTATAATTAATGGCTGGATTCCACAACTGATAACATAATACAAATATAATAACACAATACAACATTTACTATAGTAGTCATAAAATTTACTGATTTGAGAAATTTTCTATTGCGTTTCTGATTTGGCTGTGAGATTCGCCAGTTAAGTGCATAAGATGTGATGGATTCTGATCCGTCAAAAAAAAAAAAAAAAACTAACCATGCAGAGTGACTTTTTGCACTTCTTCGTGTCACACACTACTTTCCTGCAGTCATTGCGCTCTTTTATTTCCACTTTGACTTCTCTTTCCTTGTCGTTCTGTCTGCTTCTGTGCGGTTGTCCAGTTGGCATTTTCACTTCGAAATGGCGGCCGCGCACCTAGTGGCTGTTACCAAAAAAGCATCAGAGTTTCGCCTCTTGGTATTCCATACTCTTTGACCAAACTACTGTTATAAGCATGAGCCCCGTCAGATTGGTCGTGGCGGTGGTGTTACAACAATATATAGTGATATTCTCAATGTAACTCAGAAAACAGGATACAGGTTTAATTCATTTGAAATACTTTTGCTTAATGTTACTCTATCAGATATGCAAAAGAAATCTCTCCTATCTCTCCTTTTAGCTACTGTGTATAGACCTCCAGGGCCGTATACAGATTTACTAAAAGAATTTGCAGAATTCATTTAACTATTGTTTTAATAAAGCGCTAATTGTCGATTTTAGCATTCAGGTCGATAATACAAATGATAGCATTAGGACTTGTGTTTACTGACCTAATAAACTCTTTTGGAGTCAAGCAAAATGTCACCGGGCCCACTCATCGTTTTAATCATACGCTAGATTTAATTATATCTCATGGAAATGATCTTACTGATATAGATATCGTACCTTAAAGCTTTGATGTTTCTGACCATTTCCTTGTATTGTGCATGCTGCGTATTACTGATACTAACTATATGGCTCAGCGTTATCGTCTGGGCAAAACTATTGTTACTGCCACCAAAGATAGATTCACAAATAACCTGCCTGATTTATCACAACTGCTCTGTGTACCCAGTAATACACAGGATCTAGACAAAATGACTGTCAGGCATTCACCACAGTCACCCTCACTTGCCACATCACCCAGAGCACCACCCACCCAGTCATCATCACTGGAATTCTAATCACGTGCACCTGGAACCAATTTACCACTCCCTTTAAACAGGACCTTGCTGCCAGTTCCCTCTTGTTGGGTCTACTGTTTGCACCTGGCTCCCTATGCGCCGTCCTCTTTACCCCTGTGACGTTCTTATTATTCAATCCAGCTCCTGCACAATCGATTTTGGTGGCCCTCTCTACGATCCGACACCATCACCTTCGTTAAGAACTGCGCTGTCTGTAACACCTCTAAGACACCCCGGCAACTACCTGCCGGTCTGCTACAGCCACTGCCGGTACCTAAGCGCCCTTGGTCCCACATCGCCGTGGACTTTGTCACTGACCTTCCCTCCTCCCACGGTCACACCACTATACTATCAGTGATTGACAGATTCTCCAAGGGTTGTCGCTTCATTCCCCTTCCCAAATTACCCACCGCCATGGAAATGGCAGAAGCACTGTGCAACTCTGTGTTTAGGTTCTACGGCCTACCAGAGGATATTGTGTCAGATCGCGGCCCCCAGTTCACCTCCCGCCTTTGGTCCAGCTTCTTTCGTTTACTCGGTGTCAGCATCAGTCTTACGTCTGGATACCACCCAGAGGCCAACGGGCAGGTGGAAAGACTGAACCAGGAGTTGACCCGCTTCCTACGCTCATACTGTCAAGACCATCAGGAGGACTGGAGTCGTTTCCTCCTCTGGGCAGAGTACACCCAGAACTCGATCCGCAAGCCCTCCACCAACCTGACTCCGTTTCAATGCATTCTAGGTTACCAACCCCCCTTGTTCCCCTGGTCCGGAGAGCCTTCTGACTTGCCTGCGGTCAACTCCTGGTTCCAACAAAGTGAGGAAACGTGGAACCGAGCCCATGTCCACCTACAGAGGGCCGTCCGACGCACCCAGGCCCAGGCTGACCGCAGACGCCGACCTAACCCCTCCTACGAGCCCTGTCAATGGGTCTGGCTTTCAACCCGGGACCTGCGCCTACGACTTCCCTGCAGAAAGCTTAGCCCCAGGTACGTGGGTCCATTTAAAATCATTCGCCAAATTACACCAGTATCATTCAGACTCGATTTGCCTTCAGAATATCGTATCTCACCCACATTCCATGTCTCTCTGTTAAAGCCCGCTGGTCGCCCAGGAGGGAAGGAGATCCTAGACGAGACCGCACCACAGGGACCACAGGGACCCCCCCGATCATCGACGGCGAGGAGGCCTACCGAGTCAACGCTATTCTAGACTCCCGACGCCGGAGCGGTCATCTGCAGTACCTGGTCGACTGGGAGGGCTATGGCCCCGAAGACAGGTCCTGGGTGCCCGCTGAGGACATCTTGGATCCCTCCCTCACTACCGACTTCCACTCATCTCACCCAGATCGACCAGCACCCCGTGGAAGGGGTAGACCCCGGCGTCGGCCGCCTCCTCGTGCCAGGAGGCACTCGCAGGGGGGGGGGCTCTGTCACGAACGCGGTCTCTGTGGCTCCCCCTATCCCGCACTAGCGGGAACCCTCACCGGAGTTCTAAGACTGCATTTCCCACAATCCCGTGCCTGGGGCTCGCCACTTCCGGTTCCGGGTCTCCCGGTTCACTTCCCCTTGTCGGCCATTTTAGCGCGCCGCACCGGCTCGCGCTTCGCGAAGTTTTGATTAGTTATGCTGTCAATCCTGAGCGTTTTCTTCTCGGACTGCTTACACGTTGCCAACCGGACTGTTAATACTGTGTGTGAACCTTTGCTGCCTGCCTTTTGTCGACCCTTGCTACTCCAAAGGATTATTCCCTTTGAACGCCGCCGGCCCCGACCCTTTGCTTGGACTTTTACTATTCATTTGGATTTGCCTTCACCACACCAGTATATGTATTTTATATAACAGTATATTTTAAATAAAACTATTGCAATTTATTTGGGTAGTTATTTGTATGTGGTTGTGTACAAGAAATGTTATAAAAGTGAGCTGACATACACAATTTATTAGAGTAGCTGTCGGTAGCAGGTGTGTTCATCAAATGTAATTATTTTAAAATTCTTTAAAACAAAAGTTGGCAATATTCCTCCTTCACTGGCGGGGACTTTCCCAGGCAGATGCAGCATCTTCCTCAGCACCAGTGTTAATTTTGACGGGCATTTTTGATTTAGTCTTAGTCTTTATCTTGAGACTAAAATGCTTAATAGTCTTAGTCACATTTTAGTCATTTGAGTCTTTCATAGTTTTAGTCGACGAAAAGTCATTGCATTTTTGTCAACTTTTAGTCATTGCTTTTAGTCAAACTGAAGTTACCAGCATTTATTTTGGTAGCTATTTTAGTCTTCAAACAAAAATAATCATCAATTCTTTAGACAAAAATCAAAGCTTATGATAAATTTGAATCAAGGATTGAATTTGGGAAAACTTGAATAAATTGACAGTTTTCATTTTTGGGTGAACTATCCCTTTAACAGTTTGGAAAAAGGAGTACTTATCATTATACTTGTACTTTTACTTATTATTATATAATTTATTATATAATTTTTTTGAAAAAGCGGCACAATAAGAAAAATACACTAGAGATACAAATTAAACTCATTTTTCAGATACAGTAAGTTTAATTAACATGTAAGCTATACATTTACTTAACATCTTTTGTTAGTTAACATTAATGACAGACAGGTATTTAATTAGGAATGCTGTCCCTTTAAGACGGAAGGCATGCATGTAATACTGACACATTCAGTTTTTACCCACCTGTTTACGTTCCATAACTTGCATAATTTACGCGAGATATTCAACATAATAGACATTTGGACTACAGTGTGTGCATCTGAGCACTGAGAATTGATCGCGCGCTGTCAGAGAACAGAAAAAATGGAGCCTGTAGGAGAGAGCGCAATTCTTGTGTGTGTCTATCAGCGCGATTCCACCTATCCCTCCTTCACTAACTTTAAGTTAATCGACAACGAATTGTGACTACCGGGGAAAACGGGACATCTGGTGACTCTGGCCGTTTCTCAATACCAAGTACGCAAAGTTCGGACTTGCGTCCTTCGTAGTTCGGACTTAGTAGTTTGACTTGGGCCGTTTCTCAATACCAAGTACGCAAAGTTCGGACTTGCGTCCTTCGTAGTTCGGACTTAGTAGTTTGACTTGGGCGTACGAACTCCCGAGGACGGGAGGACGCAAGTCCTGTAATTCTGCAAATGGAACAGCAGCGTACTTGATAACGTCAGTCAGCTCGCCTTATCTACTCCGGTTATCTTCACTGTATGTATTTACAATAAGACGAAATATGATATCAGCCACCTCTGCCTCTTTTCGAATGTACAACATTGCAGTGAAACGAAATATTATATCAAACAGCATTGCCTCTTTTCGGTTTCATTTAAACATATAGCGACAAAAATGTGGTTCATGCAACGCGTACACGCATTACAATAAAACTAAGTGATATCAAATACCCCTGCCTCTTTGTTTTCTTCAAAATATAAACCACAACCCTCTTTTCGTACTCATTAAAAAAAAATAAATAATAAATAAATAAATATATATATATATATATATATATATATATATATATAAATGTGATTTAGGCAGTATGTGCACTGTGTATAATACATCTTTATTCTATGTATAATAAAATTAAACATGACAAGCACACCTGCCTTTTTTGTTAAATGTCAGTTTTAATGAACAATATTAGCTATTATAAAAGTCTAAGTATAAAGTATAAGAGACGTATGTAATCGGAAATGAAGACAAAAGCAAAAAATTCAGTCAAATGCATGCTAAAATGTCAGCATTGAATTGCGATTGATAAATAAATAATTTATGAAGCATAACTTTGTCCTCAGGCAAAACGATATACCCTGAAATAAATAATAGATTCACGAGACCGAAAATTAGCTGTTAGATTTACCCACAACGAATTATACCTCTTGATTAACCACTACAGCGACGTCAGGACCAGCGGCAAACGTCAGAAGGACTAGCCATGGTGAGGCTCTCTCTGCGGGATACACGACCACTGAGCACCCGGTGTTCGCCTGGAACTCACATCTCCGAAATCGGCGAAACACATTTTTAAATAGGCGCGGTCTTTGTAAATAAACCGCAGATTTGAGTTTTAAACAACTACATTCTCGCCTGAAATACTCTTTAAACTACATTTCATGACACAATAACAGTAATATTTTGAAAATCGTGCAGGTTTCCGCCTCCGCCATTAACGCTCGCTAATTGGTGCGAAATGCATTCTGGGATACATGGCTCCCTCAAGTTCGCACAAGTCTCCTCTTGATGCATCCTTGATAAAAGGGGCGGAGCAAGAACACATCCGGGGATTTGAACTGTACTTGGCTAGATGTGAACTTTACATTGGAACAGTACTTGGGCGACGACTGATGATGTTTCTCAACCAACTAAACATTGGACGTCGTAGTGACGTGACCCTGACCGACGGACCCAATATAGACATGATCTGCACGTCTATCCGACGTCCAATGTTTAGTGGGAAGTACACAAGAACACAAGTACAGACAAGAATTGTATTATCATATTATCATATTGAGAAACAGCTTCTATCTCTAGGCCTTCAGGTGCTGCGGCCATTGTTTCAGATCACAGATTCGCGTTTTGGTAGCCTATCTTTTCATTGCGGCTGCCATACTGAGAGACATGTGGAGCGGAGTGATTATTGAATGCCTGGAGCGCGGAGGGGAAATTGTTGCCTTTCCACTCCGCTCACATACTCTGGCCAAAGTAGCCTTAAAACACAAAAGTCAACAGTATCTTTTTAAAATTATAATTCACAAAACTTTCTTCACCATCAGACTCTGTTTCTTTTATGCTGTGCCACATTCAGTTAAATTTCACATTGCTCAATTATGGTAAATGGCCGATAGTTGTGAAGACGATAAGGCAACAAACTCGACCTAAGATTAAATTTCATTCTTGCATTTTTCATACTTAAAAGCAATTATATAGTGAAAATGTTCCTTTACTGCCTGACACTGTCCATGATTTTTATTTGATTGAAAACTAATTTGTATTCAAAACTCTTGTGTTGTTTAAATAATATAACATAAATATAGCACTTTTGGTATGTAACTAAGATGGTATACTTCTCTTTACAGATCTGTGAAGAGTTCCTGAGAATCAGTGGCGTATCACTTGAGTCGACATTTATATCACAGTTGAACATGCAAACTCCAAAGCTCGTCACTTTTCAACGCAAAAGGAGGAGCCGTCGGTCAAAGAATCAAATGATGACACTCATCCAGGTAAGAGGGAAAAATGGTCTTATGTAAAACATTTTCCATCCAAAATGTATTCTCTATCATGTACTTATTCATCAATATTTTAACATGTTCCTCATTCTTTAAAGGACAACTACATGTAAGGCGCTGTTCTAAGAGTAGTGTTGTTTAAGGGGATAGTTAGCCCCAAAGTTAGTGACAGTGAGTTAACATGACATTGCTATTTTTATGATTAAGTGTGAAAATGTATGCCCAAACATTCAGTGAAGTTACACTTCCTCTGTGTACTCCAGGACTGTTTTTTTGTTAATAGACATGCTGGCTGCATATGTATGTAAGTGCATAAGTGATGCAATTCCCTCGTCACCTTTTTCCAAGACTGCCTTGCTCATAAGCAGTCTCTTTACACATAAAAGGTCCACTAAAACATGTTTAAGAAAGCATATGAGGTGAGAAATAGACAATGTACTAATAGAAGCTTGATTTGTATTGATGAACACAGCCTACTTGGAGAGTTAAATCTCAATTTTGTGAACTGTCCCACTTGACTTTTTTGAGTAAACAAGAGATGCTGATGATAGTGTGAGATCTTGTAGTACAGTGGTGTATGTATAGTAGAACATTTAACAGCAGTCTGTCATCAGGCTGTGAATTTTGATCAGATTTTGCTTTTTGACAGGATCCATCTGCCTCTGTGGAGAAAAGGAGAGAAGTGGTCCTGAGATGCCTGATTGAGTACATGGGGGAGAGACAGGAAGACCTCATCAGTGTCCACCACGTATGTATTGAGCTTAAAGCTATTTGTCTATTTTTCTGTGTGTATGTATTTATTTTGTGATGATATGGGATAATTCCGGTTTCTTTTGAAAGATATTTAAACTCTGTAGCTTAATAAACAGTGATGTGAAGACCAATCAGGTACAGGCAAGGACAGTTGCATTGTTTTATTGTAACGCATCCTTTGAAACAGAAAAAGACAACACTCATGCTACGGTAGATCATGATAGTATAGTACCCACACTCTATGGCATTGTCATGGTAGACTTCACTCTGGTCACATGCTCTAGTCACAGTATCTGCCTAGTATCCACCACCTTTAGCAACAAAAGTACAATTTTGACTTCGTGTCTTATCTGTCTTCTACACTGTAAATTCTAATTAGTAAACCTTACTTAAAAAAAGCATGCAAACCGATTGTCTTGAAAAAACCAAGTAAAGTGAAATAAGAACAGTATTTTGTACATACAAAGGTTTATTTAGTGTTGTAAACTTACACACAAGTTCTGGTAACTCAGAATCACTTAGTTGTATTTACTTGAACAGAAATCTAATTTACTTGCTAAAACCATGCAAACCGATTGCCTTAAATAAATCAAGTAAGCGTTACTCTGGTGCTAGAGTAATGCTTACTTGGTTTATTTAAAGCTATCGGTTTGCATGGTTTTAGCAATAAATTAGATTTCTGTTCAAGTAAATGCAACTAAGCACTTAAATGACTAACTATTAATTTAAGTAGTAATAGTAACTAGTAATTTAACTAGTCTAGTAACTTAAGTGCTTAAAAAATCCATTACAAATTAATGAAAACAATGTTCCATTCATATGACACATAAATTTAAGGCAGTGACAATTCAAAGTGAAAGGTAATGTATTACACTAACTAACAACAATCTGATACAAACCAACAACAATCTGATTTAGGGTATGCTTAGTGTAAGAAGTGGAGGTAGCAGTAGGAGGATGAGTTTAAATATGGCACTGGGTAGGCTGCACACGTTGCCAATGGTTTATATAATTAAAGTTCAAAAAGTCACTTTAGTTTCAGGGTTTTGTTTTGTCCCAAGTAAAGCACCACACTTTGAATGAATCTCCAAGTGTTTTTCATGGTATTAGGTCAATCCAAATGTAGCAGTAATCCAAATGTACCAAATGACATTCCAGAAGCAAACAGTTGATGTAGATTCTACAGACTGTTCTTTGCAGTACCACCCTAAACAATGATGGCAGAAGACACAGGGTCAAGGCAGAGAAGATTTGGAGAAATACATAATCTTCAATGATGGTCAGCAATCCAACACATATTAGTGTCCAGACTGCATCAACATCAGACACCTGCATAAAAAACAAACAAATAAAATATTAAGTAGGGCAATGTGATGGTTATTTGTCAGTGTTATCTGTCCTGCCTGGTTCATAGTTTTTTTTTTTGGGTGAACGAGGTATATAATCAACAATAATCTTATAGAAGTATCTCAGTAATATAAGAGCAAATACACATTACATTTTCCCACAATTAAGTGTTTGTTTAAGGTGTATTGGGTGTGCAGTGCTGTCAAATCTGGGTTCTAGAAGAAAAAAAAAAGAAAAAAAAAAGTTTAAGACATTCAAGTGTTACAGTACAAATGTTTTTGTCAAAGTGTCAATAAAGAGGTCATTAACTGTTTATTTTAAAAATTTTGAAAACAATTAACTTAGCAACATACATTTTAGGGGTTGTAGGGTGTGAAGTGTCCTCTTAAAAAAAGTGGTTAGAGGTATACTGCATATGCAAGACTTTTTTTAAATGAAATTGTAAATAGTGTAGCACAGTGAATACTGAGTAAAAAAAAAACTGCTGTACTGCTGTGTATTAGCTTGAAATATCTCACCTCCAATGTACTGAGGCCTGTGCTGATGAGACCACTGTTCAGAGAAGGCAGTTGCCACAAACACTTGTCCTAAATATGACAAATAAAAGTAAGTTACACTAGTGTTGTAGCTTCTAGATTACAGACACATTCATTCCTTGATAGTTGCATGTTTTAGAAGGGTTACATTAAGAAAGAAAGAAAGAAAGAAAGAAAGAAAGAAAGAAAGAAAGAAAGTGTCCACATTTCTATACATATTTATTTGAGGCCACAGTCATAAAATCAATTCAAAAGCAGCATTTCCTCTGTATTACTGTAGAAATAACAATTACGGTGAGACAAAGAGCTCATTTAATTTAAACCACAAAGGTTTAATCATGCAATGGCAATAATTGTGACGTATTAAAACATATATGATGATAAAATTGTAAATTGAACTTAAAATCAACATGGGTTTGCGGCATCAACTCTGGGCAAAACAGAAAACTAACTACAAAGTTTTACATTTGTAAAAGTAAAAAAGCATCTAGTGTAAACAGAATCACTTGTCTTTTGTCTACTTTACATGCAGCCCATGCACAAAATAGGGCTAAGTCAGTTAAAATTAGCAGCAGACACAAAGACACATTTACACACAATTATTTTTTTGATAACTTACCTTAGTGTCTTTGTCCAGAGGTAAAAATGCAAGCAGTCTCTACTTCTTTTCCCAGTTTCAGCAAATTCTTCGCCAATTAGCTAGAGCCAACCGATGTCTGCACAAATTCAAAACATTGCTTGTTGCGCATGCTCTAACTGTCCTAATTTCTTCTTCTGTGGTTTTGTTGCACATTAGCAACACATTAGCGCACTGCTGCCTCTCACTGGTGTATTCATGTCATTGGTTTTGTTGTGACTACTTGAATATTTTAAGTAAGCCTTACTCAAAGCAGCAAGTAAACTGTTTTTTTCGCCTTGAAATTAGCTGTAACTTGATAAAACCTAGTAAGTAGAGCAACTAAGTAAAGATAACTAATTATATACAAGTAAGGTACACTATTGGATTTTACAGTGTACGTTTCTGCTATATTTATCTCATTACCTGTTTGTCTAACCAAACTCCTGATTTTTTTTTGTCTTCACCAATAGAGTCATGATGAAACAGTGGTGCACGTTGAGCTTGGCAGTTGCCCACTGAAAATTTACATGTGCCATCAACCCGACACAATTGGGATTATTATAGAAGGACAGCCCGTGGTCGGAGGTGTGCCAAACCTGTCAAAGCATGCTGCCTCCTGTTTGGACTTACCTATGCCTTCGACCTCAAGTATCCCTCAAAACTGGTGTATACTTTTGAGATATATTAGAGGCTCTTTGTGGGATTGGACCTTGTGCGTCCTGTGCGTCCATCATCCAAGTATGCAAATCTCCTCGACAAGTTGTCTTAGATGATTTCTCAATGTCATCTGGCATTGTTTGCCATCATTTGAAAAAATGCAATCACTTTGGTAGGTGAGTTTACCAAATACCATCTTAAACGTACTGTAACATAATCAGATAATTTGATCATCTTCATGCACTGTAAAAAATTCCTGTAAATTTACAAGGAATTTTAACAGTAAAATGCTGTTTTCATATAATAACAGTAAGTTACTGTATTTTGCAATGCATTGTGGGATATGTTGACCAGCAACAGTATGACACTGTTGTTTAACAGCATAATACCATATTTTCCCTTGTGCATGTGCAGAGAAAGTAAGACATTTTGGTTTATCTTCACAAGGTCATTTGGGAGCTCTGCCTTTTATTGTTTTAATTCTAAAGTACCTATTACCTTTTAAAAATTAACGTTTAAACATCCGATTAAGGTTTCGGGATTTAAATTGGATTTGTGACCATGTTTTAATCAGCAAGTTACCACAGGAGCTCTGGGTGTGTGTTCACAGTGTGTGTGTGTGTTCACTTCTCACTGCTGTGTGTGTGCACTCGTGATGGGTTAATAGCTGAGTCATCGCAAAAAAAACAAAAAACAAAAAACAACAGGATACATGTTCAACATGTTCAATTCATTTGAAATATTTCTGCTTATTGTTACTCTGTCAGATATACAAAAGAAAACACTTCATCTAGCTACTGTGTATAGACCGCCAGGCCCCTATACAGATTTCCTAAAAGAATTTGCAGATTTCCTTTTAGACCTATTGGTTAATTTTGATAAAGCGCTAATTGTCGGAGGCTTTAACATTTACGTTGATAATACAAATTATGCATTAGAACTTGCATTTACTGACCTAAAAAACTAAATAAACTCTTTTGGAGTCAAGCAAAATGTCATCGGAAATGTCAAATGTCATGTGGTCACGCGTTTACAATTTCTCCTACGCTAAAACGCAGACAGGATTGTGGAGTCTATTCATAAAAACGGATTTACTCTATAGCTCGAAATTCGTCAATTTTTGGATTAATAAATCAAAAGCAGGTCTCTCACTTAATTTGAATCGCGATACGGACTAGTGTCAGTGAATATTAAAACGCAAAAAGGCGGTATAAATATAAATCCTCCATGTTCCGCTTGGCTCCCCTGGTGAAAAAACCAGCATATGCTGGTAGGTATGTTTTGATGCTGGAATGCTGGTTAGGTAGGTTTTGATGCTGGTTTAAGCTGGTCCTTTGCTGGTTTATGCTGGTCCTTAGCTGGTTTAAGATGGTCCTTTGCTGGTTTATGCTGGTCCTTAGCTGGTTTAAGCTGGTCCTTTGCTGGTTTATGCTGATCCTTAGCTGGTTTAAGCTGGTCCTTTGCTGGTTTTTGCTGGTCATGTTGCTGGTTAAGGACCAGCATGAACCAGCAAAGGACCAGCATAAACCAGCTAAGGACCAGCATCCCAGCATCAAAACATAACTACCACCATATGCTGTTTTTTTCACCAGGGTCTGTATGACTGAATGGCGGAGACGCGGTTTTGTTTACTACACAAATACTGAAGCACACATGAAGCTAGAGGTTATTTTCAGCCTCTGCTTCTCATTATATGACGCATGAACGTAATCTCCAAAACTGCTGTGAGTCACTTCATGTAAATTTTACCGTTTCATTTGAGAAAATTAGCATTATATTATAGTGTATACAAACAAAAACTAACCGGCAATCTGTCAAAATAAAAGTACGGTTTAACATGTAACAGAAATGTATTAGTCTTGTATTACGTTTGTACAGTATAATGTAGGTGTTTAAATATTTATATTTCTGGCAAATTTAAATAAAACAATTAAATGCAGAAATTATAATAATAACAGAAATAACAGGAAAAAAAAACTCTGTTTGGCAAGAAATAAAAGGGTTTAATTTTCATTTCATTAAAAATAAATATGTTAAATGCCTGTATTTGATTATCAGAAAAATTAAAACATTTTTCGACTTTTTTCACTGAAATAAATGTTTTTGTTATTACACAGAGAGTAATGTACTCAAAAAAAGTACCGTACCATTGGAATCCTAGGGGAAACACTGGACCTTGATTAGCTGGATCAGGTGTGTTTGATTAGGGTTGGAGCAAAACTGTGCAGAGCTGTGGCCCTCCAGGAATTTAATTTGAGACCATTGCTCCAAGACCTGAAATGGGTGTGTCAGACAAAGGAGAGATGCAAAATGTGCAGTGTTGCGGATGGTGGAACGTAGTTGGGGAACCACTGCACTAAATTACTGAAAGAGTCTTTACCTGTAGTAGAAGAAACGCTTCTCAATATTATTAGCTTGTCGTTATCTTTAGGTCATGTCCCAAAACCATTCAAGCTGGCGGAGGCCCTAGTGAACTGGCAAATAACAGACTCATTTCTAATCTTTCGTTTGTCTCTAAAATTTTAGAAAATTTTGTGTTTGCTCAATTGTGCTCAATTTGTTCAACCCAAGCAAAGAATGATAATGTGTGTTAGATCAGATATAGCTAAAGTACAAGATTATTAGATGAATTATATGAATGCTTGGCTAAAGATGTTCTTTAATCTACATTAAAACAGAGAAAGGGTGCCTGAACCCCAAACAATTAATTAATAGCGTTTTATATATATATATATATATATATTTGTTTCTCCCTAGGAATTACACAAGCTTCAGTCTGGATCCAACCCTTACATAGATCTAAGATGACCGAACACCTGAGAAGAGATGATGCCAACCCTTCAGAGGACCTCAGAAGATGCCAACTCATACAAAAAACATACAGAACTACTAAGTCTGACTGCAACATATAATCATTGCTGTAATAGTGTTTACCATCTATTTGATTACATGCCATTAATTAACTGATTTTTACTTTACATTTCTGCCATATATACATCAACTTGACATAGTCATGACTGATAAGCTACTGAATGTATTGTAGATGTCAGGCATTCACCACAGCCACCTCCATCTGTCACGTCACCCACAGCTCCACCCACTCGTTCTGCCTCACCGGAGTTCTGATTCGCATCACCTGACTCTCGTTACCACGCCCTATAAATAGACTGCTCCCTCACTTTGTTGTTGTCTGGTCTACTGTTCACTACCCTGATGCTAGCTCCAGACCCTCTCCTGCTCAGAAATCTCCGGTTTGTGCTCCGATTGCTCTACTCCACTCCCAAGGCTACATTTGGACTCTTATTTCAGGAAAGTCATTTCAACTACTAATCCATTGCCATTTCATACTTGCTGTTCTCCACTTTATCTGTTAAATAAACACTCACTCATACTGTTTTACTTCCGTCTCTGGTCTCTTCTATGTGCAAGCGTGACAGAAGACCAGACCAACACAACTAACGCCCACTATGAGCACCGAAACACCCTCTACTACAGATCCGCTAACAGAATTGGTGAATGCCTTCAAGGCGGCTTTAAGACCAGCACCTACCCCGCCATCTGCCTCAGGTAGTCCCATGGCGCTGCCCGCAACATTTGCGGGCGAAGCGGCTGAGTGTAGCAGTTTTATTTGAACAGTTTACGACTCATTTCTCTGAAGTCTTCAACACAGCCACCGACACGCTAACCACTTCCGATCAGCTGTTCAGGTTACAACAAGGCACTTCTTTGGTGAACGACTACACACTCCGTTTTCGCACTCTGGCGGCGGCTAGTGGCTGGAATGAAACTGCACTGCTCGGAGCTTATCGTCAAGGACTCAACCCGGAAATTCGCGCCGCCATGGCTTTATATGATGACTCCATTGGACTAGAGACTTTCCTACAACGCACCACACGTGTCTCCCAGCGACTAGCCGCTTGTCAGTCACCTGTAACCGCTCCTCAGTCTGCTTCGGTGGCTGCTTATTCTCCAGTACCAGAACCCATGCAAGTGGATTCCACCCGACTATCTCGCACAGAAAGAAACCGGCGCATCACCATGGGATTATGTATCTACTGCGGTCAACCTGGTCACCACATCCGTAACTGCCCAGTTCGGCCCCCACGCCCAGTGGTGAGTACCATTCAATCTGACGTTGAAACCACTCATCTTACACTAATACCCGTTACATTACGTACTGCTGATTGTACGTTGTCTGTTTCTGCTCTTGTTGATTCAGGGTCCTCCGGCAACTTCATTGCACAAGAATGCTTAGATCAACTACAACTATCCCGTCAACGTCATTGTCACGAATATGCTGTACGAACTATTCAGGGAAAACCACTTGGGCGTGGGCGGATTCGTCATTCTACACCTTACATCACTTTACAAGTTGGACTGTTTCATTCTGAACGGATTCGGTTCCTGGTCCTGGAGGATTCCACCTTGAGTATCATCCTGGGACGCCCCTGGTTGCAACAACATCACCCCACTCTCCGCTGGGATCCCTGTGATGTCACTGGATGGAGCGAACGCTGTTTTGAACACTGTCTCTCCAACATTCCTCAACCACTTTCTGTTCCAGTTATGCTGTCGTCGACTCTAGTGGAAAGCCCTGAGCCAGAAAATCCTCCAGAAATCCCAGTGGAGTACATGGCGTTCCAGGATGTCTTCAGTAAACAAGCAGCCACCCATCTACCACCACATCGGCCATGGGACTGTGCGATCGATCTGCTGCCTGAAGCCAAACTACCTAAGGGTAAGGTTTACCCTCTGTCCATCCCGGAGCACCAGGCGATGGAGGAATGCATCGAGGAAGCCTTGAAACAGGGTTTTATTCAACCATCCACCTCGCCGGCCGCTTCGAGCTTCTTCTTCGTGGGCAAGAAGAATGGAGGTTTAAGACCATGCATTGACTACAGACAACTCAACTCACAGATCATTCAGCAGCCTTATCCCCTGCCCCTGGTGCCTGCCGCCCTCGAAGAGCTTCGTGGAGCCCAGGTCTTCACGAAGCTGGACCTGCGGAGTGCATACAACCTCATTCGTATTCGTAAGGGAGACGAGTGGAAGACGGCTTTCATAACACCCACGGGGCACTATGAATACCGGGTTATGCCGTACAGTTTGTCCATCAGTCCCTCCGTCTTTCAAACGTTTATGAATGAGGTGTTCCGGGAGTACCTGCATCGGTTTGTGGTGGTCTATATCGATGATATTTTGATTTACTCCCGGAACCAGGCCGAACATCGCCAGCACGTCCAGCAGGTCCTTCACAAACTTCGCCAACACAGTCTGTTCCTTAAGTTAGAGAAGTGCGAGTTCCATCAGTCTACTGTCCAGTTCTTAGGTTACAACATCAGTGCCGAGGGCGTGCAAATGGACCAGGGGAAAGTCAATGCCATACAGAAGTGGCCACTACCCAACAGTGTCAAGGAACTTCAGCGCTTCCTTGGTTTCACAAACTTCTACCGCCAGTTCATTATGGATTACAGTACCATCACCGCCCCGTTGACCTCCCTCCTGCGGGGTAAACCTAAACAACTCATCTGGAACCCCGCTGCCCACGAAGCATTCGAACGGCTGAAGACCACCTTTAGCACCGCTCCGGTCCTACACCACCCAGACCCTGAACATCCGTTTACCGTGGAAGTCGACGCCTCCTCCATCGGCGTGGGAGCGGTGCTATCACAAGCGGTCGGCGACTCCTCAGTCCTCCATCCCTGCGCCTTCTTCTCCCGTAAGCTGTCTCCGGCGGAGCAGAATTATGACATCGGTAATAGAGAGCTGCTGGCGATAAAATTGGCCCTGGAAGAGTGGCGACATTGGTTGGAAGGAGCTACTCACCCATTCACCATCATTACTGATCACAAAAACCTACAGTATCTCAGGGAGGCTCGTCGTCTGAACCCCAGGCAAGCCCGCTGGGCTCTTTTCCTGACACGCTTCAATTTCACCATCACGTACAGACCAGGCTCCAAGAACGTACCAGCAGATGCTCTCTCTCGACAGTTCTCTCCTGAAGCAACCTCAGACCCGGAAACCATTATACCCTCAGAGCTCATCGTCAGCCCCATCATCTGGGACCTGGATCAAGCCATTCAACAAGCCACTCTCCAGGAGCCAGCTCCGCCGGAGTGCCCAGAAGGAAAGACCTATGTGCCCCTCTCCCAACGTCAGATACTTCTGGGCACAGCTCACGGGACTCCGGGCTCTGGACACCCAGGCAGCAGTAGGACCCTCTCGCTCACACAATCTCGTTACTGGTGGCCCAGTATGCACCAGGACACCATCAGGTACGTCCAAAGCTGCTCAGTCTGTGCCAAGTCTAATTCTCCCCGTCAACTCCCTACAGGAAAACTGGTTCCTCTACCCATCCCGGAGAGGCCCTGGTCCCATCTTGGTGTGGATTTCATCACTGATCTGTCAGAATCTGAAGGTAACACCTGTGTTCTTGTCGTTGTTGACCGGTTCTCTAAAGCTTGTAAGCTGATACCCCTGAGAGGGTTACCTACGGCCATGGAAACGGCAGAACATCTGTTCCACCAGGTCTTCCGGCACTATGGTCTGCCCGAGGAGATCGTTTCGGACTGGGGCCCTCAATTCACTTCACACGTTTGGAAAGCTTTCTTCAAGCTACTGGGTATCACTGTTAATTTATCATCTGGTTACCATCCACAGACTAACGGCCAGACTGAGAGGAAGATCCAGGAGATTGGACGTTACCTCCGTGCATACTGCCATGACGACCAACACAGCTGGAGCAGGTTCCTCCCGTGGGCCGAGTACGCACAAAACTCTCTCCGCCAAGATACCACCGGCCTAACACCATTCCAGTGCGTACTCGGTTACCAGCCTCCGCTGTTCCCCTGGACGGAGGAACCCTCCAATGTTCCAGCTGTCGACCACTGGTTTCGAGAAAGCGAGAGAGTGTGGGACTCAGCTCATCACCATCTACAGCGGGCAATAAGACGACACAAGAGTTTCGCGGACGCCAGGAGGAGAGCCGCACCCCATTTCCAACCAGGGGATCTTGTCTGGCTCTCTACCCGTGATCTACGTCTGCGCCTGCCCTGCCGTAAGCTGAGTCCCCGCTATATTGGTCCATTTCGCATCCTGAGGCAGATCAACGACGTCACATATCAGCTTCAGCTCCCACCCAGGTACAGAATTCATTCCACGTTTCATGTATCCCTCTTAAAACCCTTCTCTCCCTCTGCCACAGACACCCCTGGAGCTGAAGCTGAGCCCCCTCCTCCGGAAGTACTGGAACAACCCTCAGTCTTCACAGTACGAGAGATCCTGGACTCACGACGTCGAGGGGGTCGCCTAGAATACCTCATTGACTGGGAGGGGTACGGCCCGGAGGAAAGATCTTGGGTGAACAGAGATGATGTCCTGGATCCATTACTCTTGCTGGAATTCCACCGCAGCCACCCCAATCGGCCGGCCCCTCGCGGTCGCGGCCGTCCTCGACGTCGTGTTAGGGCATCGGGAGCCGCCCCTGGAGGAGGGGGTAATGTCAGGCATTCACCACAGCCACCTCCATCTGTCACGTCACCCACAGCTCCACCCACTCGTTCTGCCTCACCGGAGTTCTGATTCGCATCACCTGACTCTCGTTACCACGCCCTATAAATAGACTGCTCCCTCACTTTGTTGTTGTCTGGTCTACCGTTCACTACCCTGATGCTAGCTCCAGACCCTCTCCTGCTCAGAAATCTCCGGTTTGTGCTCCGATTGCTCTACTCCACTCCCAAGGCTACATTTGGACTCTTATTTCAGGAAAGTCATTTCAACTACTAATCCATTGCCATTTCATACTTGCTGTTCTCCACTTTATCTGTTAAATAAACACTCACTCATACTGTTTTACTTCCGTCTCTGGTCTCTTCTATGTGCAAGCGTGACAGTAGAAGCTTTTCTGTAAAGCTGTTTTGCAATGATTTGCATTGTAAAAAAAAGTGCTATACAAATAAACTTTAATTGAACTGAATCTAGAGATGCCGCTGTAGTGGCACCTGCTGGGTGTTACGGTGTGTGCTGGACGGACGAGACGGGAAACGAGATACGATACAAACGATCACTTTAATATAAATCTTCATACGAATCAGGCAGGAACAGGCAGGAACAGGCAGGAACACAGTGAAACATCCACAAACAACATCAAGGACCGACCGAGAACTCAGAATACAAACAGACTTATAAAGGGTGACTAATTACAAGGACAGGTGAACACAATAATAAGGAAGAAACCAAATTCAACAGAACAACGGGGGGAGACTATGGGAGAAACCAAAACTGAACTGACATAAACGTGACATTACGCCCCCCTCCGAATAGGCGCGTCTCGCGCCGTATAACATCGAAAAAAAAAAAAAGAGGGTAGGTGGGCGGTTCAGGAGGCCATGGCGGATCGGGGAGTTCAGGAGGCCATGGCCGGACAGACAGTTCAGATAAACACAACATTGTCCAGGGGGGTGACGAAGGTGGGAGGAGCCAAGGAGGAAACAGGAGGGACCCAGAGCAGGAGAAGCAGAGAGAGACCCAGACCGCAGCCATGATGACGACCCACGGTGGAGCCAACGGAGGGAGGAGCCATGGTGGAGGAAGGGCTGACGACTCCAGGGGGCCGACCGACGGAGGCGGAGCCGCTGGCGGAGGAGCCCGAGGCGGAGACAGAGAGCTGAAGATCCAGGGCGACACCGAGGATCCGAAGGGCCAAGGCGGAGCCCTAGGCTCTGGCGACCAAGGCAGAGGCGGAGATTCGGAGGTCCGCGGCAGAGCCAGAGCGACAGAGGATGGAGGCTGTGCCGGAGGGAGGGAGGAGTCCTTAGGAGCCGGTGGGACGGAGTGACGAGGCGCAGCCGGAGGAGCAGAGTCCTGAGGTGACGGAGGGACGACGACCGACCAGGGCGGAGCCAAAAAGACGAGGGAGCCCGGTGGAGCTGGTGGACCGACGGGCGACGAAAGAGACGAGGGCGCAGAGAGCCGTGGTGGAGCCGCAGGGTCGGAGGGCCGAGGCGGAGTTCTGGACTCTGAGGCTGGAGGCGGAGATGAGGGATCCTCCAGCCCTGACACCGATGGAAGCTGGCAGACCCGCGGCAAGCCCACTGCACAGGTGGTGGACTGAGGGTGAGCAGAGGGGCTGTCAGGGGACGGCGGTGACCAGACAGACGTTGACATAGGCAGAAGAGGGAGGGTGGGTGGGAATTCCAGACAGGCAGGTTGATCATAACAGGTAGATAATTAAGTAAAGAAGTCTATTAAATCCCCAGAGTTATTTTCCAGAACTTCAGTAGAGAAGTCAATCAAGTCCCCAGAGTTGTTTTCCAGCTCACCCACAGCAGTGGTGCAGTGGGCAGGGCTCTCCATAGCCCTCACTTGCTCCATGTTGCACTCCCCCGTCGCGGTAGCTGTAGCCGGCTCTCGCACCTGATCGGACGTGTAGGGCACTGGCTCTGTGGCGATCTCTGGCTCTGTCGCTCGTGGCTCTGGCTCGTCATCCGCGGTGGGCTCGGGCTCAAACTCCGCGTGTTGGTTGGCTCCGGATGCTGGTTGGCTGGGCTCCTGGTCTTGAGTGGGGCTGGTGTCATCCTCCGCGGTCAACGAAGCTCTGCAGGACACCAGCACCCACTCGATGTAGTCAGCGATGCTCTCTCGTGGACCCTCCCCGGACAGCTGCGCTTTGGTGGCGATGTTAAGTCCTGCACGGTAGAATGTGCACAGGCAGCTGTCTGGGTAGTGCGTGAGTGGCGCGAGGTAAACGAAGTCTCTGGTGTGGTCCACGAGAGAGCGATTCCACTGCTCCAGGAGAAGGAGGAGGACGGCGGGGTTATCCATAACGAAAAATAAAAAAAAACAAACACTGAGGAAAAAACGGAAAATAAAGCAGGGAAAATACCGGGAAAAAACTGTTTCGGTCGGTCCTACTGTTACGGTGTGTGCTGGACGGACGAGACGGGAAACGAGATACGATTCAAACAATCACTTTAATATAAATCTTCATACGAATCAGGCAGGAACAGGCAGGAACAGGCAGGAACACAGCGAAACATCCACAAACAACATCAAGGACCAACCGAGAACTCAGAATACAAACAGACTTATAAAGGGTGACTAATTACAAGGATAGGTGAACGCAATAATAAGGAAGAAACCAAATTCAACAGAACAACAGGGGGAGACTATGGGAGAAACCAAAACTGAACTGACATAAATGTGACACTGGGTAAAGACTGTTGCATCTGGACATGCCACCGGAAGTGCTGCTGCGAGATGCCAATGCCGCATTTTGCGTCAGCCCCTGCTGATTTCTCTTTGGGTGCTGTTTTACTGTGAGTTTATGTATAGTATATCTGAGGGAGAAAATGTAAATAATCCAACCACTGTTTTGAAATGATAGAATTATTTATATATTTTTGGTCTGATGTTTTAATGATAATAATAGCTTGTTTCTTTGCTTGTGCATGTATTTAGTAGTTTTCAGTATTTTAAGGTTACTTGTTAAAATTAATAATTCTCTAATTCATAATAAAATAGGTGTAATGCATAATTAATACTCAGTGTTGGGGGTAACACATTACAAGTAACGCAAGTTATGTAATATTATTACTTTTTCCAAGTAACTAGTAAAGTAACGCATTACTTTTTAATTTACAAGAAAATCTGTGTTACTTTTTAAATAAGTAACGCCAGTTACTTTCCCCCCCCATTTCAAAGCTCTCCTGTCCCCATGCTGAGAGAAATCGGGAGTAAGATGTTTTATTCATTCCTCAAAATGAATAAAAACAGTGAAATTCAACTCAGAATATGACACAAACCTACAATAATTAAATGTTAAATAATACAAATATCCTTTATGCATTTAATCCCATTTTATTAACTGATGTCTTTGCTGCCCACCTTTGATGATCCAATTCAACCATACTAATAAGCAAAAATTACGAGATAATCTTAACACTTTTTTTTCTTTTTTTCTTATTGCTGAAGAGATGACATTTTGTTCTTCTGCGGTCTACTGTCAGACGTGAATTTACTCTTCTCAAAGCCCCTCCGGCTTTTGGTGTGAAAAGGCTTTTACATTTGCCAAAAATAGAACTTCTTAATATTAAAAAAAAAAAAAAAAAAAAAAAAAAACACAAGCAAACCCTGCCCAGATTTAAAAAGTAATGTAAACGTAAAGTAACTAAGTAATGTTACTTTTTTAGGGAGTAACTCAATATTGTAATACATTACTTTCCCCAACACTGTACTTATATAAACAACATCAACAACAATAATAATAAAAAAAAAAAAAGTTAACAATGCATTAAAATAAATTAAGATAAATGAAAGACAAATAGCAATACCACAATTTCATTTTTAATCAAATTGATGTTGCACACAGAGTACATACAGTGGGTACGGAAATTATTCAGACCCCCTTAAATTTTTCACTCTTTGTTATATTGCAGCCATTTGCTAAAATCATTTAAGTTCATTTTTTTTCCTCATTAATGTACACACAGCACCCCATACTGACAGAAAAACACAGAATTGACATTTTTGCAGATTTATTAAAAAAGAAAAACTGAAATATCACATGGTCCTAAGTATTCAGACCCTTTGCTCAGTATTTAGTAGAAGCACCCTTTTGATCTAATACAGCCATGAGTCTTTTTGGGAAAGATGCAACAAGTTTTTCACACCTGGATTTGGGGATCCTCTGCCATTCCTCCTTGCAGATCCTCTCCAGTTCTGTCAGGTTGGATGGTAAACGTTGGTGGACAGCCATTTTTAGGTCTCTCCAGAGATGCTCAGTTGGGTTTAAGTCAGGGCTCTGGCTGGGCCATTCAAGAACAGTCACGGAGTTGTTGTGAAGCCACTCCTTCGTTATTTTAGCTGTGTGCTTAGGGTCATTGTCTTGTTGGAAGGTAAACCTTCGGCCCAGTCTGAGGTCCTGAGCGCTCTGGAGAAGGTTTTCGTCCAGGATATCCCTGTACTTGGCCGCATTCATCTTTCCCTCGATTGCAACCAGTCGTCCTGTCCGTACAGCTGAAAAACACCCCCACAGCATGATGCTGCCACCACCATGCTTCACTGTTGGGACTGTATTGGACAGGTGATGAGCAATGCCTGGTTTTCTCCACACATACCGCTTAGAATTAAGGCCAAAAAGTTCTATCTTGGTCTCATCAGACCAGAGAATCTTATTTCTCACCATCTTGGAGTCCTTCAGGTGTTTTTTAGCAAACTCCATGCGGGCTTTCATGTGTCTTGCACTGAGGAGAGGCTTCCGTCGGGCCACTCTGCCATAAGGCCCTGACTGGTGGAGGGCTGCAGTGATGGTTGACTTTCTACAACTTTCTCCCATCTCCCGACTGCATCTCTGGAGCTCAGCCACAGTGATCTTTGGGTTCTTCTTTACATCTCTCACCAAGGCTCTTCTCCCCCGATAGCTCAGTTTGGCCGGACGGCCAGCTCTAGGAAGGGTTCTAGTCATCCCAAACATCTTCCATTTAAGGATTATGGAGGCCACTGTGCTCTTAGAAACCTTAAGTGCAGCAGAAATTTTTTTGTAACCTTGGCCAGATCTGTGCCTTGCCACAATTCTGTCTCTGAGCTCTTCAGGCAGTTCCTTTGAA
>NW_026129932.1:0-30606 GCF_022985175.1 Labeo rohita | reverse complement strand
TCCAAAACACACATCTAAAGCTACTGTTGCATTTCTGAAGAAGAACAGGGTGAAGGTGATTGAATGGCCAAGTATGTCTCCTGATCTGAACCCAATCGAACACCTGTGGGGAATTCTGAAGCGACAAGTTGAGCATCACTCTCCATCCAGCATTTAGGCTCTAAAAGAGGTTATTCTTGAAGAATGGAAAAAGACAGATGTTGCAATATGTCACCAACTTGTTCATTCCATGCCTAGAAGACTTGGTGCTGTCCTTAAAAATCACGGTGCTCATACAAAATACTAGATGTAGTAGTTTTTGTTGCGGGGTGTATTCATTTTTGCTTCAACCAATTTGAGTAAAACTGAAGATTTTGTGATCTAAGTTAGATTATTAACCTTAATTTCATGTTATGGAGTTAAATAAGTGTTCAATAAAAATCAGTCTTGTGAATAGTTTGGAAATTGTTCTTTTGTTCATTGAGCTACTGATTAAATTCGTACTTTTTAAAGGGGGTGTACTCATTTATGCTGAGCACTGTATATGTATATATATATATATATATATATATATATATATATAAATTGTTGTTCAATGGTCTATAAGTGTATATACAAACATACATTTGTTTTGGGCACATTCAGTATAATCATTGTATTTGATAATTTACATTTTAATTCTTAAAGGGTTGTCACCCACAAATAATAATTTACTTCTCTTTGTTCCTAACCTGTATGACCTTCTTTCTTCTGTAAAACACAAAAGATGATATTTGAATATTGTTGGCAACCAAATTGTTTTCCAATGTGTGGACAAAAGACAGTTTTCAAAATATCTTCTGTTATTTTCCACAGAAGAAAGTTAGACTGTTTTGAAATGACTTGAAGTGATGACAGAAGTTTCATTTTTGGGTGAACTAACCCTTTAATACTTTGTTTGCCAATATTTTTACACAGTTATTGTGTTGAGTAATATAATAACACTCACCATAGTTTCTCTAGTTTACAGTGTGGATCCTCCAGTAGAGCAGAGATCAGATTCACTCCTGAGTCTCCTGGTTTATTGTAGCTCAGATCCAGTTCTCTCAGGTGTGAGGGGTTTGATCTCAGAGCTGAAATCAGAGCAGCACAGCCTTCCTCTCCAATACTGCAGTAATGCAGCCTGCAGAGAGTGAAGAACATGAATGATCTCAGAGATTGTGTTTAAATTTTAGGATGAGAGTGTGTTTGTGTGTTTGTTTATATGAGCAAAAATGTTTCTATGCACCAGGATCAGTGGTATAAACATTTCAACTTGCCAACACAAGCACAAACTAAGAAACTGATTTAAATGCACTCTACCCACATGATTCCTAATACTGAACTAGTTTATCGTTCTCATTCTTCAAACCTTTTGTAGTGCTATATAGGCAATAATGTGATGAAATCTAGGAAAACCCAACACACGGTGAAATTTTACCTTCTTTAGGTTTTGATTCCATATGAAAGCTGGGTTCAAGCCCTTTTTTTATTTTGTCCATAGCTTGAATGTAACAAAAGTTATGACTATCTTAAGTTGGCTGAAAGTTATGATTTTCAGGAATGTAAACTGTTTGGTCACTCTCAAACTTTGGGAGAAGCACTTCTGTCCACGGAGATAGCAACAGCGTCCGCGCGTAAGTGTTTGCTTAATACACTAGTATCATAGGTACTGTTTAAATTATTAAGTAGGGCTAGAAAGTATTTTTTCGTTCTCTGCCTATTTGTAGGGTTGTTGTTTTGTTTTAATTAGCACTTTGATTGCACTTATTGAAATTAGTATTGCTGAAATCCTGCGGGCACTTAAGTGTGAAGCATCTCGCTCTTAGTTTCGATTCAAGGTATTTGCATAGATATAGACTTTGGGCTTCAGTCAGGAGGCGGGTCCAGCGACCGTGAACTATATAAACAGTTTGGTCACTCTCAAACTTTGGGAGAAGCACTTCTGTCCACGGAGATAGCAACAGCGTCTGCGCGTAAGTGTTTGCTTAATACACTAGTATCATAGGTACTGTTTAAATTATTAAGTAGGGCTAGAAAGTATTTTTTCGTTCTCTGCCTATTTGTAGAGCTGTTGTTTCGTTTTAATTAGCACTTTGATTGCACTTATTGAAATTAGTATTGCTGAAATCCTGCGGGCACTTAAGTGCGAAGCATCTCGCTCTTAGTTTCGATTTGAGGTATTTGCATAGATATAGACTTTGGGCTTCAGTCAGGAGGCGGGTCCAGCGACCGTGAACTATATAAACTGTTTGGTCACTCTCAAACTTTGGGAGAAGCACTTCTGTCCACGGAGATAGCAACAGCGTCTGCGCGTAAGTGTTTGCTTAATACACTAGTATCACAGGTACTGTTTAAATTATTAAGTAGGGCTAGAAAGTATTTTTTCGTTCTCTGCCTATTTGTAGGGTTGTTGTTTCGTTTTAATTAGCACTTTGATTGCACTTATTGAAATTAGTATTGCTGAAATTCTGCGGGCACTTAAGTGTGAAGCATCTCGCTCTTAGTTTCGATTCAAGGTATTTGCATAGATATAGACTTTGGGCTTCAGTCAGGAGGCGGGTCCAGCTGTTATCACTCCACTTCCATTCGCTTGTGTATATATTCATTATCTGCGAGCTGACGCAGAAGCATCAGCGGAAGCATTCAGCCGCCGTGTTCAGCCTCCTCATGTGAAGACCGACGAGGGTAAAGACCTGCGACTTTTTCCTGCGCGACTTTAACCGAGCAACGAAACCGACAACGCACTTAGGTACTCCTCTTACTTTCCCTTCATACACTTCCTGCTTGCATGCTCTTTCCACCTCTATCATGTGCTTTCAGTACATTCTGGTTATCACCAGACAACGCTCTAACATCACACGCAAGCGTCAAAGCAATCTCACTAACCTTCGCCCTATCGCCACTTCATCCACTGAACATTTCTCGTTTACTGTCGGCCTCTGGAATTGCCAGTCAGCTGTTAACAAAGCAGATTTCATTTCTGCTTTTTCCACACATTCGACACTTAGTATCCTGGGCTTGACTGAGCCCTGGAATCGTCCAGAAAACTCAGCAACCCCTGCTGCTCTGTCTAATAACTTCTCTTTCCCTCACACCCCTCGTCACACTGGGAGGGGTGGGGGTACTGGAATACTCATTTCTAACAAATGGAAATTCTTTAACCACTCTCTGCTATGCAACTTTAACTCTTTCGAATCTCATGCGATCACAGTAACAGCTCCAATTAAATTCCACGTTGTGGTCATTTACCGCCCTCCTGGTCAACTGGGCACCTTCCTAGATGAGCTGGATGGGCTGCTATCCTCATTCCAAGAGGATGGCAGTCCATTTCTAGTCTTTGGTGATTTTAATATTCATCTGGACAAGCCTTATGCTGCTGACTTTCACTCACTCCTAGCTTCATTTGATTTCAAACGCCTTGCTACTACAAGCACTCACAAACCGGGCAACCACCTAGACCTAATTTACACACGCAATTGCGTTGCAGACAACAGTTTGGTGAAACCCCTACACATCTCTGACCATTTCTTCATTACATGCAACTTGCATATTACTGCCAGTACACCTCCGACCCCTCTACCTGTTACTTTCAGACGAAACCTACGCTCCCACTCACCCTTCCATCTTTCCTTTGTAGTGTCCTCCTCTCTTCCCTCTACAACCCTTTTCTCATCTCTAGAGGTTAATGCAGCTACTAACACCTTATGCTCTACTTTAACTTCTTGCCTAGACGCTATATGTCCTCTCTCTTCCAGGCCATCACGGGCCACCCCTCCTAACCCCTGGCTATCCGATGTTCTCCGCGAACATCGGTCCAAACTTAGGGCAGCAGAGAGGAAATGGCACAAATCTAAAAATCCATCTGACTTGAGTATGTATCAGTCTTTGCTTTCATCCTTCTCTGCTCAAGTCCATACTGCCAAATCCTCATACTTCCACACCAAGATCAACAATGCTCCAAACACACGTTACCTCTTCAAAACATTCAATTCGCTCCTCTGCCCTCCCGCACCACCTCCCACCATTTCTATAACAGCCGACGATTTCGCCACATTCTTTACTAACAAAACGACAACTATTAGCAGCCAGTTCTCGTCTCCACACATACAGGAAACAATACAAACAACATCCACAGCTAACACCCCACTCTTCTCCTTCTGTCCCCTCTCTGAGGCAGAAGTATCCAAACTTCTCCTCTCCAGTCATCCTACAACATGCCCACTAGATCCTATCCCCTCTCACCTTCTCCAAGCAATCTCTCCTACACTCTTACCAGCACTCACACACATCATCAACACATCTCTCCTCACAGGCACTTTCCCCACTGCATTCAAGCAGGCTCGGGTAACCCCACTGCTCAAAAAACCTACATTAAACACTTCACTTATAGATAACTATAGACCGATCTCTCTCCTTCCATTCACAGCAAAAACACTTGAACTAGTCGTTTTTAACCAGGTATCACTATTTCTCGCACAGAACAGTTCATTGGATGCTAACCAGTCAGGGTTCAGGAGTGGCCACTCAACTGAAACTGCACTACTGTCAGTTACTGAAGCCTTGCGGATTGCAAAAGCTGATTCCAGATCATCAGTACTCATTTTGCTGGATCTTTCTCCTGCTTTTGACACAGTCAATCATCAGATCCTCCTGTCCACCCTCTCATCACTGGGTATCACAGGGATTCCACTTCGCTGGTTTGAATCCTATCTCACAGGTAGGTCTTTCAGAGTGGCCTGGGGAGGGGAGGTATCCAAAGCACATCATCTGGCCACTGGGGTTCCTCAGGGATCAGTTCTTGGACTCCTCCTCTTCTCCATTTACACTACATCACTGGGGCCCATCATACAGGCACATGGCTTCTCTTACCACTGCTATGCTGATGACACGCAGCTCTATCTTTCATTTCAACCAGATGATCCAACAGTAGCTGCACGGATCTCAGGCTGCTTGGCGGACTTTCACTTCACGAGTTTAACAAGAGCTGTCTGTCAGCAGCGCTATGCTGCATCATTACACAAACAGACCAACGTTTAGTGATCGTTAAGTGAGCAGCTCCTTCAGACTGTGTTGTACTCTTGTGCTCCGCCATCTCACAATATTAAAAAATAAATAAATAAAACTTTGCATGCCGTAGTTTACACAGGACTGGTGGAGAATGTGCATTGATTTTTTGTAAAATATAGATCAATCTTTTTTTTTTTCTCATACAGAATTAGGTCAAATAGCATTTATTAATGGTGTCCCTTCTTATATAAATACTCTTCAAACAGACTAAAATATTCAAGTCTTGGTGCCACTGAGTACTTGTAAATCTGTTACTCATTAATTGGAGAAATATTTGTCAATTTGATCATTTATATTTTGTGACTTGTGTGTGGTAGTTTACAATGGGGCTAAAGATGGACCTATGTAAAAGGCACATTTAAAATTATTACAGACTTATGTAGCAAATGAGAATCGTTAAAATTACAGGCTTCTGTTTTGAAACAAACAACTTCTTAATATTTTTTATTTTTATTCAATGTAATTAAATCAACAGATTTTCAATAACTGAAGAATATAAAAAGGTGGTATTTGGGGTAAAAAAAAAAAAAAGAGAGAATCACCATAATTATTTTAATTAAAAATTATATTTAAAAATATGATACCACTGACAAGATATAAACAATATTTTAATTGAGATACTGTAAAGATATATTGAGTTATTATGGGATCTTCAAGCAGTGTAAGAATCACAATCTTTTTCTTTATAATAAAACATACCTGTATTTTTATTTAAATAAATCCATGTTGGATTGTACTCCATTATTAAAAGCAAATTATCAGAATCAGAATCAAAACATAAATTTAACATAAATTATTTTGGTATTATATGGCACAAGCATTGCTGAAGGTTTTTTTGTTTGTTTGTTTGTTTGTTTGTTTTAGAATTAACTTAGATATTATGCAAAACATATTAGGGTCATTCCAGCTGGAATCATCAAATTTTGGAAAAGTTCCCCACCTGACCTCCTCAGAGGTCCATTTTTGAACCTTAATATCTCAACATCCATAAGACTCTATTGTCTGATGTCAAAGGATGTGAAAGACATGGTACATATCAGACCATTTACCAAGTTTGATGCTTATACATTGAAAATTGAGGTTTCTATGGACATCTGAAAACCCTTAAAGTAATAGTTTCAAAGAAAGTAGAGGGCCAGCATTCAGGTGTAAATTCAGTAACAGTGCTGTAAGTTGTAATTCATGCAGTTCTGGACTAAGACTCTTAGCCCAGAAAATTTCATGGACCTGGCACAAATAGTTCTGGAGATATTTTAGTCTGAACATGGTCACTCAGACAGTGATGCCAAAACGGGGTGAAAAACAAACTTTTTTTTTTTTTTTTACAGATTTTTTGTAAAAAAAAAAGTATGCACAGTAGAGATCTAAAATTGTATATGATCTATTGGGCATATTACCCATCACATAGATTTTTTTTCAGACAAATCTGAGAGGGTCAGGTGGGGACCATTTGATGATTCCAGCTGGAATGACCCATTCCTTTAGTTGAAATATTTGTATCAATATTGTGGACATTTTGCCCTATACTGGTGAGGCCATCATTGCCACCTCATATATTTCTATATTTTCCCTTTGGAAGTTGCATTCAATATTCATTTGGCTGAAAACTCGGACGCAACTCGTGTATTTAGCCTGAGTGCACTCTAATACTTGTGTGCAGTAATATATATATATATTGTCACAGGGGTGGAGCAAAGCGACAGACACAGTGGGCGTGACGTCAGGCCTCGGAGAGGCTTTTATTAAACAATAAAACAAAGTGTCCAAAAAGAGGGGAAAAAAGTGTCCAAAATAAAAGGGGGATCTGGTGTCCTCGACGTGACGGGTTCCGTGAAGGAGGGGTAGTGTTCCAAAGGGAAGGGTCCAGGTAAGGGGCGGAGTCCGGCGGCCGCACGCGCTCCCCGCTCAGGTCCGGGATGCGAGGGGCGGCGGCTTCTCTAGCGGCATCGTCCTCCTCTATCTACGCGGCACTTCTGGGGGGATAAAACGACCCGGCAACCTGGCCCGTCAGCCGTCACGGGTGCGGTCCTCATCCGGACCCGCGGGGTCCGGCAGCTCGTCCTACGGTGGCGCTCATCCCTCTTCACCCCTTCCTGGACCCACGAGGACACCAGCGTGCATGCACGGGGAAGAGACCGGTCTCCTGAGGAGAGGCGCGCTCGGCATTTTAACAGCGGCGGTGATGAGGCTTCATTCACATCAGGTGTGCCTCATCACACGCCGCCAGACCTGGATGTTTCAGCGCCCCTCCTCCTCCCACACGCCCACTCCCGTCGGGAGCCTGGTGAAGGGCGGCGATTACCGACGGGGTACAGCTGACAATTAGGGGGGAGGCAGTCGACTCGTCACATTATATATATATATATATATATATATATAAAACACTACAGTACTGGTTTTGAAAAAAGGCTCCATCAAAATATCACAATTAATAAGATCGCAATTAATTAATTAATGTTAAAAAAGGTTTGGACTGAGGTTAAGAGGACAACAATCAAAACCACTGCTATAGAAAACATCTGAGTAATTTTACTTTTTACTCGAAACCTTATAGTTACTGAGATCAGGGTCGCATTAAGACCTCACTGGGCCCCGGGGCTGTGACTTACTGCTGTTAGAGGTTGCTGGTGCTGGATGGAAGACAGGATACAACGTACGACACAAATCTTATTTTAATCACTTCCAAGAGGAACTGGCAGGAACACAGAGCGATAATCCACACACGTAGAAACACAAATCAACAATAAAGACCGACAAGGGGAGTGAGGCACAAAGAACACTATATATACAGAAACGGGAGTGGCTACAAACGAGATAACAAGGGGAAGTCCAAATATGGGTAAGACTAAACCAAAAACACTAAACCAAGAGGGGGAGCAAACGGAACAAACCAAAACAACAAGAAACACTGGGGGAAAAACACTAGGAGACATGTAACATTACCCCCCCCTCCCGGTAGGTGCGTCCCGCACCGTAACAATACAACTGGGGAGGGAGGGCGGGCGCCCTGGAGGCTGATACGGGACAGGAACATAGTAGCTAGGGAAAGCCTCCAGGGCGGATCAGGGAGCCATGGCGGATCAGGGAGTTCAGGAGGCCATGGCTGGACAGACAGTTCAGGAGGCCATGGTGAATCAGGGAGTTCAGGAGGCCATGGCCGGACAGACAGTTCAGGAGGCCATGGTGGATCAGGGAGTTCAGGAGGCCATGGCCGGACAGACAGTTCAGGAGGCCATGGTGGATCAGGGAGTTCAGGAGGCCATGGCCGGGACAAACAGTTCAGGAGGCCATGGCGGATCTGGGGGCTCAGGAGGCCATGGCCGGGTAAACAGTTCAGGTGGCCATGGCAGGTCTGGGGGCTCAGAAGGCCATGGCCGGGCAGATAGTCCAGGAGGCCATGGTGGATCTGGGGGCTCAGGAGGCCATGGCCGGGTAAACAGTTCAGGTGGCCATGGCGGGTCTGGGGGCTCAGGAGGCCATGGCCGGGCAGATAGTCCAGGAGGCCATGGCTGAACAGGGGAGTAGCCCCCCCCCAAAATTTTCTTGGGGGAATTTACAGTACTGCCAGCCCTAGAGAGCGCTGGATGAAGCGCCGGCTCAGGAGGGCGCGCTGAAGGAGGAGCCGACTCAGGAGGGCTAGCTGGACAGAGCTCCGGCTCTGGAGGGCGAGCTGGGCAGAGCTCCGGCTCTGGAGGGCGAGCTGGGCAGAGCTCCGGCTCTGGAGGGCGAGCTGGACTTTGTCTTGGCTCATGAGAAGCACCAGGAACTTGACTTGACTCAGGAGATGTAGCCGTGACGTGACTTGACTCAGCCGTGACGTGACTCAGCCGTGACGTGACTTGACTCAGGAACCACAACGGTTATGAGACTTGACTCAGGAATGCCCGCAACAACTTGGCTTGACTCATGGGGAACCGCTGTGACTTTACTTGATTCAGGAACGACAGCTTTGGCTTGACTTGATTCAGCCACTTGACTTGACTCAGTAGCTGCAGCTGCAACTTGACGTGACTCAGAAACTTGACTTGCCTCGGGAAACGCAGCTGCAATTTGACTTGATTCAGTAGCTGCAACTTGACTTGACTCGGGGAACACAGCTACAACTTGACTTGACTCAGGAACTATAGCCGTGGCTTGACTTGGCTCAGGAAGGATGGGTGGAACCAGCGGAGGCTCAGGAAGGCTGGGCGGAACCAGTGGAGGCTCAGGAAGGCTGGGCGGAACCAGCAGAGGCTCAGGAAGGCTGGGCGGAACCAGCGGAGGCTCAGGAGAATCAGGGGAGATAATAGGAGCCGTGAACTCCAGTGGGATTGCCCTGTCCATAATGTTCATTCCAGCTATCATGACTGGGGGCTCAGGCTTGGCGGCCATCTTGGCCGGGGGCTCAGGCTTGGCGGCCATCTTGGCCGGGGGCTCAGGAACGGAGGCCATCTTGGCCGGGGGCTCAGGAACGGAGGCCATCTTGGCCGGGGGCTCAGGAACGGAGGCCATCTTACGTGCAGACTCTGGCGTGGCGGCCATCTTGCGTGCAGACTCTGGCGTGGCGGCCATCTTGCGTGCAGACTCTGGCGTGGCGGCCATCTTGCGAGCAGGCTCTGGCGTGGCGGCTGCCATCTTGCGTGCAGGCTCTGGCGTGGCGGCCATCCTGCGAGCAGACGCTGGCGTGGCGGCTGCCATCTTGCGTGCAGGCTTTGGCGTGGCGGCGGCCTGAGGTGCTGGGCTGAGGACCATCGTGGAACTAAGGTAGACTTGGGGACACGCAGGAGACAAGGAGGGTGTGAGGTCGCTGGAGTGATATGCGGAGGGCTCTGGCTGTTGGTGAGGTGGGGCGACTGCATGTTTCCAGATGGGAGGAGGATTACCATCCTCCACCATGACTTGGAACGAGGAACCACATAAATCAAGAACAAAATTTATAAAGTCTGCTACAGGACGGTAGCAATCATTAGGACTAATCAATTGAAACAAACTATCATCTTTGAGTCCCATCTGGAAACATGCGTTAACCATCTTGTCACTCCATCTCACCAGATGGTAAACACTCAAAAACTCCTCCACATATTCCTCCAGCGAACGCTCACCTTGTTGCAGGTTTAGGAGGAGGTCATCAGCCCAGGTCATCCTTTGTTTTTGGTCGGTCTTTTCTGTTAGAGGTTGCTGGTGCTGGATGGAAGACAGGATACAACGTACGACACAAATCTTATTTTAATCACTTCCAAGAGGAACTGGCAGGAACACAGAGCGATAATCCACACACGTAGAAACACAAATCAACAATAAAGACCGACAAGGGGAGTGAGGCACAAAGAACACTATATATACAGAAACAGGGGAGTGGCTACAAACGAGATAACAAGGGGAAGTCCAAATATGGGTAAGACTAAACCAAAAACACTAAACCAAGAGGGGGAGCAAACGGAACAAACCAAAACAACAAGAAACACTGGGGGAAAAACACTAGGAGACATGTAACAACTGCAGGGCCCCCCATCACAATAATGATATATATATATATATATATATAGGATTTTTATCCTATCAATTTCTTTGCATTAAAATTTCATCATTCAAAAAAAAAAAAAAAAAAAAAAACAAGCTTACTGAAGACAAGTAAACAGTCACGACTTACATTAGAACAGAAAAAAAGCGTAATTTATTGATTCAGTCAAGGACAGTGAGTGCTTTTTTTCTAATGTTTGACACAAATGGTAACAGCATCTAGGCTGCTTTAGAGGAATAGTTCACACAAATTCTGTTGTTGTTCTAAACCTGTATGAGTTTCCTTCTGCTGTTGAACACAAAAAATATAGTTGAAACAATACTGGCAAACCACTATTAACCACTAAAAAAAAAAAACACTATTGGAGTCAGTGGGGACCAGAAATGTTGAGGAGAACAAAGAAATTCATACAGGTTTAGAGCAACTTGAGGGTGAGCACATGATGACAGTATTTTTATTTTTGGGTGAACTATCCCTTTAAAATCTCATCATATAATGACAAGATCTCATATTGCCTACTACTACACATGCTTTACCTTACACTATGTTCATTTTTAAGACACAAATGACTGCGTTGATGAGCAGGCAGACACTTTGGCATGTAACTATGTGTATGTGAACGTTTAAGTGCAAGGCGCGAAAAAGAACTCAAGTTTAGTCCGGCGCTGTACGAGCAGGTGCACGCTGTGCGTATCAGGCTGAAATTATCTTAACGCACGCATTTGCCAAAATTAATTCTCCCTTGCTGCTTAATGTCCTTGAACAGTTAAATTTGTTTTAAACCACAATGCTTAATATGAATTTAAATTAAAGGATTAGTCTACATCATGATGCACAAAATGATTTACATATTTCAACCAGGTTATCTCTCAATCCATAAGCGAATATATGTTGTTCAAACACAAAAAGCAATAGGCTATACATCCGGCAAGTTTACAATAAAACTAAACTTAAATCTGTGGGAACAATTTATCTGCTCCATGTGCCGTGTCCATGTTCACTTGGTATTCCACAACTTTCACATCATCATCAGCGTTAGTAAAATAACCTAGATGTGGATTTGACTCATGTTTTGACTCATGTTTTCCCCTCTCCTCATTTTTTCAGATAGTCCCTTTGTTTTTAGAAAAGCTGACATTTTTACTTATCGAAGATAAATTCTATTGCGTAGCCTACCATTTCCAGATTATGCAGATCGAAGTGATGAGAGGTGAATGCGGACAATAGGCACAGCGATCACCTGAGATATGTGCACAGGTCATTCGAAAGTAAAATATAGAATAAATGCATTGGATTTGTAAACCAAATTCAAACGCGAAGTTTTAATCTCTAATGGTAATGCATGGAATTTACGGAAAAGCTCCTATTAGCGCTAATATGTGGGGGGCGTGGTGTGGCTTTGGTGATCAGCGCTACTGATGACCAGTCAATCTTCTCCACAGCCAATCACGGGCCCCCTCCTTGCTCGGTCCCCGGGGGCTTCAGCCCCGCCTAGCCCAATGGTTAATGCGGCCTTGACTGAGATGTGATGAGACTCACTGTAGTTTCTCCAGTTTACAGTGTGGATCCTCCAGTAGAGCAGAGAGCAGCTTCACTCCTGAGTCTCCTGGTTTATTACCGCTCAGATCCAGTTCTCTCAGGTGTGAGGGGTTTGATCTCAGAGCTGAAATCAGAGCAGCACAGCCCTTCTGTGTAATATGAAAGCTGGAAACACTGCAGAGAATATATAGAAAATCAAAGATGAGTTATTAGTGCTTGACTCATGTGTCCAATGTAATTGCTGAAAGACACAGATGTAATACATATCATAGATATAAATTATTAAACCAGGCACAAAGAGTGACTCAGAGTCAAGTCCCATTTTAATAGACTTTAGACTCAGACTGAAATGACTTCAGATTTGACTCAACAAATAGGACCCAGATATTCCCAAAAATATTCCCAAAACTACTTGAGAGAAGATTTTATTACTATAAATATTACTTTAAAATTTTCAACTCAAGGTTATTGAAAAGGATTTTGTATTTTAATTTGTATTCAGCCTGCTTATACTGGAACAGTACAGACTGTGTACATTGCGATCATTTGTTTTCCTGATTTAATACTGAATGCAGAAATATGAGAAAGCAGCACCTTTTTTCATTTTTGTAAAAAGAAAAAAAAAACTGAATTTGGCTTTTTATATTTTATTTTTCGGGATAGAAAATTGATAATATTTGATCTGATAATATTTGGACATGAAACACACCTTTCCACTGATTGGTCAAGCAAAGATCAATTTGTGCTGTACAAACACTAGTTAATAAAGGTTACAAGTTAGTCCGACTGCAATTGATGCTCCACCTGGAGTCCTCACTTGATGCCAAAATGAGTCCTTACTAGGGGTGCGCCGATCCGATATTCAGTATCGGAAAACTGCAAAACTGACATTTTCTTCTGGATCGAGGTATCGGAGAGACAAGACCCATCCAAATCTGATATTCTGTGTATACTACTGTGTTATTGTTAAGCCTCAGGAAAGCCACAAAAATATTATGAAGCTCAAAGTTTCTGTGCACTATATTTCGAGTGTTCTGAAGCAGTTTCATTGTTTAATGTGAGGTACAGATGAATATTTAAGTTCACGTAAACTCTACTCTCTGCTGCGGCTGTCTGTCATCCTCCAGTATTCAAACTGTGTGTCACATGCAGTTACAAGAGTCATCCAAGACAATAAAATCCAAGATTATTAAATGTTCCTAATAATGTTATACTTGATCTGTAAATAAAGATAAATGGTTTTGTATAAAATGACTTTATCTTGCTGGAGTTTCGTGCTGTTTCTAAATCGTGTTAAATCACAACACTGGAGTAGAGAGCACTATGAATCGTTCTTCACGAGCACACCCTGGTGAAAAAACCAGCATATGCTGGTAGGTATGTTTTGATGCTGGAATGCTAGTTAGGTAGGATTTGATGCTGGTTTAAGCTGGTCATTTGCTGGTTTATGCTGGTCCTTAGCTGGTTAAAACTGGTCCTTTGCTGGTTTTTGCTGGTCACGTTGCTGGTCAAAGACCAGCATGAACCAGCAAAGGACCAGCATAAACCAGCAAAGGACCAGCTTAAACCAGCATCAAAACCTACCTAACCAGCATTCCAGCATCAAAACATAGCTACCAGCATATGCTGTTTTTTTCACCAGGGCAGTAACTGAAATTTAAAACTGTTCAAATAAAAGGCTCAATAAACGTACGCACAGATTTAATGCACTACACATCAATCTCTCTTCCCTTTGTGCTTTGAACTTCTCTATTTGGAACACTGTGTCTGTGCGCTGTGACTCTGTGTTGCTTCAAGCGCATCATTCTGCACCAGAGTTTGCGCTAGACTTTAACGTTTCCCCTAACGTTCCCCTATGGTTCCCGTTTGGTTATTTTTGTGGGAACCAAATGAGAACATTCCCAGAACATTCCCTGCAGGTTATTTTTTGGATTAATTTTATAACCTAAAAAGAACATTCCCTGCAGGTAATTTTTAGGTTTTATTTTTATAACCTACAGAGAACGTTCCAGGAACGTTCCCTGCAGGTTATTTTTAGTTGTCATATCCATGTAAACTAATAAAAACTTTGCAGATCTTTCTGATTATTCTAATGCTGAAATGTATTCTTTTTTCATCATAAACAAACTTTTTTTTTTTGCAGAATTTCATGTCTGAAATAAGCGTTTAATAAAGTGTAGACATCAAAGTGGTCAAATCGCATTATAATGATAATATAATTCCGATTTTATAGCTAAAATTAAGACAAGGTTAAGCGTAGTCAGAAAATCATATTATTAACACTGGGTTTGTTTGTATATTTCTTTTCTGCGCGCCTCTGCACACGCTTCTCTAGCACACGCTCAATCCTGCGTTCCACAGAAAGCCGCTCACTCGCGTAATTCAAAAATTAATGGTCATTTCGTTTTACTGACTGACTAACATTCGTTGATTGTTCTCTTTAATAAATAATTACTTATAAATAATATATATACGAGAGTAAATATTGTGATTTCAGGGAAATTTGACACGTCTAATTGAAGAGAACATGATGTTAACGGAGGCGTTTTTGTGCACTGACCAAAAGAGAGAAGCACATCATCCTTAATTCAGTGGTAAGAAACGAATGTAACATCATTCTAAGTAAAGTCAAATAAATGTTATTCGTTTTCAATGTCTGTAAAAAATAAAATTCACATTTTTAAAATCCAATGTTTTGTTGAAGTCAATGTTATTTGGTGCTTTAATAAACAAAATCTGGGTTGTGGTACTTCTAATCTTATATATTAACGAATAAGACAAATCTAGCATATTAAAAAAAGGATTTTTAATCTCATTTAATGCTCCTTATGATGATTAAATGTGCTCTAAATATCTGTAAGGATTAAACAATAGTTTATGTGGCGGAGGGGAATATGCCGCCGCCTTGTGGGGGAGATATTAAACTATTAACTAAGGAAGACTGAGTGAGTAACAGGATCTTAGTCCCCCCACCCAATGCTTTAGGTCTCTGTATAACAGATGAGGTGAGGTGGGCTCCAGGATTTACTTTATACACGGTGGAACCTGGAGTGTGTGTGTGAGCGTGCAAGCGTGCAAATGACTTTAGATACAAGCTTTTGACTGCACAACCCACCCTCCCCTAAATCTAACAGAATAGGTGAGATGCCCCCACTCCTTAGTATAAGAGACTCAACTCAATGCACACAGTTTCAATTTACATAAACAGAAAGATTTAGTACAATCAAGAGACAAATTAAATGAGCTATAACTTCTTTCTCTTCTTTTGTTTCTTTACTGGCAAAGTGAAAGTATTTCAAATCCAGTCAATTTGGAATCAAATCAAAGATTGACAATGATAAAGAAAATAACAGCGTGACCGTTTCTGTTGTACCTTAAACAACAATCAGTGTTCCTTTGTTACAGCACTGAAAAGGGTAACATTCACAATCAGGGTTAAATCAGTTCAGTTCAAATGTTAAGAAATTCACTTCAAAAGTCCAGGAAAATGATACTCAGTCCATTCAAAAATTCAGAATGTTCATAGACTTGCGAAAGAGTATGTGAATCACTTTGCAGGTAAATTCACATGTCACCGGTCCACGTATGAGAGATTTCCTTTAAAGCACAGTTTAGTCTTTATACTTGTTGAAAGAAAAGATTACTTGCTTACCAGCGTTCAGTGGAAAATGAAGAAACTAAAGTACATCACCACACTGGGGTCATGGACGGAGCGCTGAAAGGTGTCCAGATAATGTTCCTTTAACTCTATGACCTCCAACAATTGTCCCCGTGATCCTAAAGGCTACGCTTGATCCGACCAGGCCGCAATCCTGTCCAATGGCGATCAGTCCGAGAGCACGAACAAAACAGGATCCTATCTAACGAATCAGCCAACTCTCCTCACCAAAAAAATAAGCAACGACATCCACCACCTCGTACGAACTAACAAAAATCGGATGCAAAATACACACAAAACACGGGAGTATTCAACTTCAATGCTGAATATCTTTGTAAACTCTAACAGCTTCTCACCCACTGAGCAAAAGTACGTCCAAACGACGTCATTTCAACGTCTTTGTCGGACGTTGAAATGACGTCCCCTGAAGAGCCAGAATGAAAGTTTTTACGTCTTTTCATGACGTCTTCTGGACGTCCAATATTGTCTCTATAAGGTTAAAATTTAGTTAAGATCTGGTCATTATGGACGTATTTTCAACGTCTTATAAGGTCAACTGCAGTCTCAGTTAGATGTCATTTATACTGTTTCTGGACATAATATATACACTCTTAGGCTGCATTCAAGTAAAAATCATGTTTATGTTATTATAATTTTTATTTGTACTTGTAAATAAACTTACAGACACAATGTACAAAAACCATGAAAATAAAAGAAATTTAACTCATTGAACAGTGGATAACAACTGTAACAAATAACATACAAAACATACATTATGTTCACCTATTAATTGTAACGAATGAGTAAAAGTACGTCCAAACGACGTTGAAATGACGTCCCCCGAAGAGGCAGAATGAAAGTTTTTACAACGTCTTTTTATCGTTTTGTCGCTGCCCGTGTTAATGAATCAGAGGGTCGGGGTAAATGTGAACCCAGAAAGAGCAACACAAACAGTATTTTCAACGACATTATAATCATTATTTCTGTGTAACAGACATTTAATTAACTGGGTACTGGAATTAAAGTTTATATAGTTAGGGTATAAACACTTACTGTCTAGAGTAGCGATCAAAACGAAACTATATTGTATGTATAGTAACGCTTATCATCTTCCGCCAGGAGGTGGCGACAACTGCCCGTTTGAAAAAAGTATGTCACTGAATCATTCATTCAGGAGATTTCAATAGTCAAACAAGTCTTAATGAAGTGAGACACTGACTATCTTCATTGAATGTTTTTTTTTTGTTTTGTTTTGTTTTGTTTTGTTTAAATGAATATGTTTTTAAAAGACTTAAGCAATGAACAGTTTGTCAAAACCACTAGTAAATTATGTTATTTTGTTTAGTACATAAGTTTTCTAATCTTTTTTCTCCAGAATCATGATCTCCAATTTATTAACAACAACTGGGATTCACAATTTATCCAGAATCGTGAAGCTCTTGTTTAAATGTTGTTTATTACTGCATATAATTCCATTAAAATGGAAGTTTAATTTCATAAAGTTCCTACATTTTTTTGCATTTTGTCTTTTTCAGTTGAATAAAAGACTATTTTCCCTATATATTTAATCATTGAGAATTTCTTAAGAAAAGATTAAAATTCTCGTCTTGTCTCGTTCTTGTGAACCCAGTGTCGTCTCGTCTTATGGGATAAGTGTCTTGTCACACCCCTAATATAATGTGTGTCCATGTGGTGAAAATGGCTTCACGAAGGGCATCCACAGTCTGGAACTGACGTATTTTTTTGTAAACTTCCCTTGCCATCCATCCCCAAACATTCTCAATGCAATTTAGATCAGGGGAGCACACAGAAAGGTCCAAAAGAGCGACGTTATTCACCTTCGTCAGGTGGGCGTCGTGAACTGCAGCGTTGTCCTATTGAAAGACCCAGTCATCACCGCACAGACGAGGGCCCTCAGTCAAGAGGGACGCCCACTGCAACATGTCTACAAAGCCAGCGGCCGTTTGACGCCCCTACACAACCTGAAGCTTAATTTTCCCATTGAAGGAAAAAGCACCCAGATCATGATGGAGCCTCCTCCGCTGTGTCGTGTAGAAAACATCTCTAGTGGGATCTCCATGTCATGCCAGTAACATTAGAAGCCATCAGGACCATCCAGGTTACATTTTTTTTAGTCAGAGAATAAAACTTTTTTCCATCTTTCAGTGTCCCATGTTTGGTGCTCCCTTGCAAATTCCAAACGGGCAAGTTCGTGGCATGGGAGGAGATCTGGCCTTTGAAGATGTTTTTTGTTCTTGAAGCCCTTCTCTTGCAGATGCTGTCTTGTGGTTTTTGGGCCACAGTCAGCATCAGTAAGGGCCTCAATTTGGGTCGAGGATCAGTCTGTGTCTTCATGGACAGCCCGTCAGATCCTCTGGCTCAATACAGGTGAATTTTCTTTGGGTCTACCACTTGACTTTTTTGTCTCATAACTCTCAGGATCTTTTGAGAAATGTGAAATGGCTGTCTTATTGTGTCCAATCTCGGCAGCGATGGTGCGTTGTGCGAGGCGTTGCACGTGCAGCTCAACAATCCTGCCACGTTCAAAGACAGTAAGCCTTTTTGCCTGTGCCACCAGGAGGTCATGACAGTGTGACTGCCTGAAGAACAATGACATCAAAGCCATATTTTCGGCAGATTTTAACTTTTTAAGGCTATGGTCTTAAACTTTTGATCAGCTGATGAACAGCCTGTTTGAGTTTTCCTAAGTTTTCTATGAATTGTCTGCTCTCTATTTTTTGGCTCCTGCTCCAGTTTCTCCTTTTGCCATTTTGAAGCAGTACTTACAACCTGGTTACGATCCACCAGCACAAAATGTGAATACTTGTAATGTTTCCCCTGGTCTTAAGATTTTGCTCAGGAGTGTATATATATATATATATATATATATATATATATATACAGGGTGGGCCATTTATATGGATACATCACACATCAAACTTATTGGGAATTTCACAAGAAAAACAATGGTGTGCTTGGTTTTAACGTAACTTTATTCTTTCATGAGTTATTTACAAGTTTCTGAACACTTATAATGTGCCACAAACAGAACGTTAATATCACCAACCATTCCCATTTTATTAAGGTGTATCCATATAAATGGCCCACCCTGTATATATCTGTTCTGAATGCCAATTAATTTAAATGATTTGGAATGAGGAAAAGTAAATTACATGTTTACATTGTTTATAATGCTTGTTAAGTTTATTAACATTTGTTTTATTTATCAGTATTTACCTTATTTCTGAAAGTAACAGTAAAATGTGCCTTATACACCAATGCAACTTATGCGTGTTTTTTTCCTGACCAGGTGTAAAATGTGGAAAATATAGTACCTATACTGTGCTGTATTATTAAACAGTTCATATAAAATAGGGACCATTTGCACCAATAAAACAATCACATTATGTTCATTATACTCCTATCCACATTAACTTTAGCCATAAACACTGTTATATTTATGAGGGGGTCCTTGGAAAATCTTCTTCCCTGCAAGAGCTCCCTGGCTCCAAAAACCCATGTGCTAGTGGACAGGCCTCCATATACAGCAGAGAGTCTGGTGTGGCAGGCGGAACTTCTGTCCAGGTTGACAAAACATCTCATCTCATCTTGTCTTCATGAACTGCCCTGAAAACAAAATTGAAATATAAACGATTATAACTACAAATATAGCTTCACAATCCTCATTATAACCTCTTTGGTAAACATATGATCAGAAAATACTGCCAGACTGATATTTAGTCTTTAGTGAATTTAGTGAAAGTCTATTTTATTACAAGAACACACACTTAACACAAGATACAGTTTTAAAAATCTTACATTATTACATTATTGTGAAGTTAGGTGTTTTACTGACTAATTTAGACAATTAAAAGGGATCAACATAAATTTACCTCTGACTGTAACTTCACTGACCATCTAAAGTGAAATCTAACATTAGATTGACAAAACGACGAATAAAGGTACATTTATATAGCTTACCTTCGGCTTAGCACCCGTCCGTCTCTCAGATGACCGTTAGAGACCGTTACTGTTTAAATTTTAAAATAGCTGCGTTGCCTTGTGAAGGCTATTCGTTGGTCAAGTTGGGTCCTATCCTCTGTAGGTTTTATAAAGTGTCCTTAACGTAGAATTAAATAAATTACACAACAGATCTATCGTGGTTTTTATATCTTCAGTCTTTGGTAATACACAATATCAATATCTTCCGTCTCCGCGGCTGCTTGCGCCATCACGTTTACGTCACTACGTTAATGCCCCTCACGCGAGCGCACGTTTAAAAAGAGATCTATTTATTAAATTAAATTAAAATATATTTATTAAAAATACTTTTATTATTAAAATATACAATAAACAATAATATTGTGTTAATATTCTGTATTTTTATTATTAAATATTTAAATCTATTTATCTATTATATTTAAATCTCTTTACATCCATTTAACTTAAACTTTAACTTAACTTAATCACACATAGATGTAAGCGGCTGTTTCTGTCAATGTCTCAGTGAAAAATACTACACATAAAAAAATGAATAATATTAGTAATATTAATAACATAATTAAATGGCTGCATTATAGTACTGTCATTATGTTTTTATACATATAAATATTACACTGTTTTAACACCTAAATGTTTTATAAAAATACACGTGATATTTACTTTTTTTTTTTTTTTTTTAAAGTCAGAACTTTGTCATGTTTATTTGCATAAAAAGTTCTTATGTCGATTTCCTGAACCTGTTCTGCACGTTCTACAGACGTCCAGGAAAAACCCTTCATAGACGTTCAAATTTTGAACTGCATATCTACGTCCAAGGGACGTCCTAGTCCGACGTCCAGATACAGTACTGGATTTGCACGTCGTGTAGAAGTACAAATATGGTCCTGGACCGACCTACGCAATATAGACATGATCTGCACGTCGGACGGTGTTGTGCGGAATTTCGACTGCCTGCCAGAATTCGACTGCTCTCTGCCGCGTGCACGCGCATGACGTCAGTTGATGACATCGCCGCGGCTAAATAATTCTATGAAATGTTTGTGATGTCCTTTCTTTTTCATTTAATTTTTATTCATGTATTGCATCCGATTTTTTTCCACTGTGCAGAGTAATTTTATTTATTTTGCATAAAGACATGGATCCTGTTGTTTACAAAAAAATAATTGATTATAAGGCCAAAGGCTCATATCCAGTTGCCCCATCAAAAAATGAGAAGACCAATTTTCGAAGGAAGGCCAACACGTTTGACCTTGAAAGTAAGATTTTATTTACATGAAAAACAAAAAAACACAATACTTATGATGTTATCACTGTAAGCACAATTTTTTATAATGCTGTGTTTAGTAGCCAGGCCTACTAGGAATGTTTAATAACACCTTACAAGCTTTGGTATTTAATGCAATTTATATAATATAACATTCAGTGAGTAAAATTTAAAATTTGATTTAAGAAAATTGTAAAAGTCCATAATAAATTAAAAATTGTTCACATACATACAAACCTGTCATATTTATTTATTTATTTTTTGTCATAGATGGTAATTTTTATTTTTTTTTTTGTCATAGATGGTGAATTGTACTATGTGCGCCACAAAGGCTCTTCCCATGCTATTAGAACCAAAGTGGTGTGTGGCAAATCATATTTTTGAGAAGTTTCATGCCAGCAGCATTGGAGCTCAGACAGGTAAAAAAATAAAAAATAAAAATCTCTAAATGCAATATCAACAAGGTTTTTTTGACCTGGCATGTCAAAGGACATTGATACTTGGGTAATAGTATGACCTAATTTATTGATCCTGCCATACATTAAATGTTTCTCTTTGACTTATAACTTACAGTGATGTACTGTTTTTACAAAGGTGGCACAGTGTGAATCCTGTCAGGCCAGCAGGTCCTCATTAAAACAGCAATGTGATTACATCCCAATTGTGGTATGCTTTCTTCATGACCCACATATATACAATGAGTATATTTAATTTCTCATCACTTTAATCTTGTAGAAAAACTCAGAGATAATAAAACCGCTTTATTTGTCCTAGAATGGCTCTACTTAAATTATTAGTAATCAACTATTTATTTTTATTTTTTTTTTTTTTGTTCATTGTAGGTTAAACAACCATTTGAACTTGTAAGAATGGACCTCATCTGCAAACTGACTACAACAGAAAGTGGCAATCAGTATATATGTGTAATAATTGATTATATGACAAAATGGCCCCAGGCCTATCCTTTAAAATCAAAAACAGCCAGAGAAGTCACAGATTGTTTGATAAAATACACCAGTTTGTGGTACCAAAAAGGGTTCTCACTGATCAGGGAACAGAATTTGTCAGTAAGGCAAGTTGTACGTGCTAACATGTTCATAATTTTAATTTGTCTATCTTAGTGAAATTTCAATTCTTGCCCTTGTCTGTATCACCTCCTTTCATTTTCCCTCTGAACTTCAAGAAACTCACTTGTTGTATATCTGTAGCTCAACAGACACATCTGCCAAATTCTCCACACTGAAAAGTCTCTGTGTGCACCGTACCACCCCCATACAAATGGGCTGGTTGAACAAATGAATGATACAGCGGTATGTTTACAACTAATTTAAATCTAATTGTCTATATGACAACTTTGCTGATGTTGCCCCTGGCTATGCTCTGCATGAGCCAATTCCTGTAGTTTATATGGTAGCTTGAATGTCATGCATGTCAGGTCATGCAAGGTCTAGGGTTCAATTGTCAGAGAATGCAGGTTGATACACTGATCACATTTTAAGTTGGATTGAATAAAGCTGTCTTTGAGATGTATGAATGTAAACTGTTGTCCTTGAAATGCATTAAAATGATTTATTTTAAATGTCTTCTCAGATCACTGTGCAAGCTTGTGGGAGACAAGCCTAATGAATAGGACAAGCACCTTGATGTGGTTTTGTTTGGGCTTCGCACCAAGCACCAGGGGACCACAAAATTCTCACCGTATTTCCTGATGTTTGGAAGAGAGGCCTGTTATCCTTCTGAAATACCAGAGAACTACATGGTAACAACTCTGATTATTATTATTATTATTATTGTTATTATTATTATTTAAATTTTATTATATATTTTTTTTACATATTTAATTTTTATATAACCTGTGTATTCATAAATGCATAAGAAATAATTTCCTGTTCTATCACAGTATATATTAGAGCATCACAGTATGAATTAAAGTAACTAAAAGAAATTGAGAAAATAAATTTAGTACTCAAGATTAAATGTTAACTTTCTTTTCAGATTGACAAGACTGTGGAGGCAAAATGTCAGAATGGAGCAGGTCAAAGGTGGCAAACTGCCATTAAAATTCTGGAAATCTTAAATTGCCTCTTTGAAGGCAAGAGTGCTGGCTTGCCAAGAAAGGGTCAGGGTCATTCAAAAATAAGAGACCTCTTACCACTTAAGACACTGTTTAACAAGGTATGGAGGCAAAATGTAAGAAAAAGCAACGCAAAGGTGGCAAATCTCCAGGCCCAGTGATCTCTGGGCCCCTATAGAATTGCCTCTTTCTCCAGGCCCAGTGCTGGCTTGGCCCCTGAAAGGCCAGTGATCATTCCAAAAATAAATATTGACCACTTAAGGCGCTGTTCAGAAGAAGTTCCTCGTATTCCACACAAATTAAAAAGACAAGCCTCTCCATCTCCAGGCCCAGCGAACTCTAATGCCCCTTTCAGGCCAGCTTCTCCATCTTCAGGCCCGAGGTCTCTTCTGTCAGTTCTTTAGCAGTAGCTGGCTGTTTTGATACAGAAAAATGTATGTACTTACTGTAAAACATTATTATCATGTGATAACAAATCATAAAATTTGATCAACATTTCATCTCTGAGCTGTGTGCATTCTTTTGTTATTGACATATTACAGGTGTCAGGGAAACCTGGGGAGGAAAAAATGTGCATGTGCTGCTGTCAAGATTGGGATGTTTAAATTGTTCTATGCAGACATCCTTCGAACCCGCACCCTCACAGCAGCTGGGAAGTGAGGTGAGACTTTGCACTTACATGATTACTGGTTCTGGTTATAAGCATAAATATGACTTAAAGCATAAGTTTTGCAGTTGACATATTTGAAGGATTTGTAATGAAGTTTATATCTGGTCTTTTTATTGAAACTCACGATCTGCCTTCATTCCTCAAAGAGAATGAATTCCTACATGTACCACTTGGTACAGAAGTACAACCAGCATTCTAAAGAAAAGGCTGTCTACATAGATTCATTTGAGATGACTAACATCTGGCAGTAAAAAAGAGCTAAAACAAAGGTTGGTGGAAGACTTTTTAAATGACAAATGAAATGAAATTACAACTAATTATGCTGCATGTTTGTGTATTAATATACTGTGAATTCATTTAACGTGTGTATTGTGTGTGTGGGTTTTTAATATAAAGTGTGTGTATACAAGTACATTTTTGGGGTTTATTAATGAAAATCAGCACTGGACTTTGATAGTTTTAAATAGTAGGATATAGGAAAATGGCAAATCATTTCATAATATTTTAGGTTATGATTCCACAAGAAACCTGAAATTTTTGGGGGACATTGTGTCAGGGACCAGCCAGCATTTTAGGTTTTAAAATCACATTAACCGTGTTTAAAAATGCATTTATTTTCATTTGTTACAGGTCCTTCATGAGACAGAGGGGCTGTAATTTTTCAAGATTTTGTTGTGACAAACTTCCACATGCCAAACAACAGGATGGCAGTTCCTATGGGCCATTTGTTCTTAAAGTAACTATTGGGCAACCTGTTAATGACCTTGAAGTTTAATCAGACTACATAGTGAATACTGCTTGAATACATTATCTATAGCATTCAGACAAACTGTAAGCATTAATGTGCAGAGTATATTCTATGTTTTATTTGCTAGGTTTTCCTGTACATTGTGTATGTTGAACAGCCTATGCTCAGTTTGAATTTTTTGGCAACATAATACCTATTTGTTTGTCCATTACAAAACATTAACAGTTGTTTTTAGTTTGCTGAATACATCCTGAAAAATGAGCCACTTGACTTTTCGACAAGTCCACAAGGCGTGGCTGAACTTCGAATGGGAATAGCCATTTGCCTCCTACAGAAAACAGGTAAGTACTTGAAAAAAAGTCATTGTTTTAAAGTTGACATTCACACAGTTTGGTTTGCAAGTATGTATGTATTTATTTATTTTTTTATTTATCATTTATTTCTTTATTTCTTTATTTATGAAATTTTACAGTTGATCCAAAGTAAGAGTAATGTGTGTTTTGCATATTCAATTAGAAAACATAATTTATGATAACATTACTTCTACTTTCTTTAGATGACCTGACAGATCTGTGCTTTCTGTGTGGGGAAAGAGATGGTCCCCAAAATGTGACTGACTGGGTAAGCATTTTTTTTTCCATTAAGCTGCATATAATGCATAATACATGACTTCATAATATTTTTATGAACATTAGATTGGCTGTGACGTATGCCCGCGGTGGTTCCACTGTCAGTGTGTACAGAAAAAGGGACATGAAGAAAGCTACGTTTGTCCTGTTTGCAGAATTGTATGATTTATTTATTTTTTTTTTTTGTCTTGATGATTTCAGTTATTTGAAATTTAAGTTGAAGGTCTTATTTTTATTTACAGTGTTACATTTGTCTAATAAATATTCAGACTGATGAACACTATGTGTAATAGATTTCTTCTCTAAAAAAGTTATCATTTCTGACCTCATTTGAAGACCTGACATGCTATGGCAAGGGCTAATACAGACAGGCAGCAGACATGCAAATTCATGCACCGAAATTGCACTAATAGAATTTGCAGAAAACGTGAATAAATGTTACTTTATATTGTATAGTAAAGTTCTTAAATTTTTCAGCATTAGGGTTCAGGTTTCCTTTATTTATTTTATTTATTTGAAATGTGTCTTGAAATGAGCACCCACAGACATGCTGAGTGCACAATTATAACTTGGCTCACATCCCCTCACATTTTTTTTTATTTGCCTGCATCCCAGTGTATATCAACAACAATGCATGTGTAAAACAGAATCCAAATGACAAAGATAAAAAATACCCATTTGAAACAACAGAAATACTCTTTTTCACTCTTTCTTACAGAGTAAAATCCCTTTAAATCCCTCTGATCATTTTCTTTTCTTCTTCATTTTATTTTTCTGTCCTTCTTTCCTAAACGTTCAGTGCAGATGTGGTGATAAAGGAGAAAAATAGCAAACTGGGCTGAACTTTTTTTTAAAAAAACAACTTTATTTATATATATATAAAATAGATTTTCAAAATACAAAACTATTGAATACGTTCTACAGAAATTTAACAAGCAATATATCCATAGTCGGATGCAATACATGAATAAAAATTAAATGAAAAAGAAAGGACATCACAAACATTTCATAGAATTATTTAGCCGCGGCGATGTCATCAACTGACGTCATGCGCGTGCACGCGGCAGAGAACAGTCGAATTCTGGCAGGCAGTCGAAATTCCGCACAACAACGGACGTCTCATGTTTGTTGGGCACTCCTCAGCTTCACGCACGAGCACGACGAAAAACTTGCTACGTCACTATTAATAACATGCTCATTAAAACAGAGATTTAGAAGCATCATCATGCAGCCCAAATGGATGTCACCGGTCTAAACTTAACTTTTAACTTAAAAGTTCAAGAAAATCGCTACACTTCATCAGCTCGAAAATCGCTACACTTCTTCAGCTCACCGGAGCTCGTCTTCGCTCTCTTTCTCTGTGTATCCGTCACACACGCACGGGACAATAATGGCGGCGCCCGCGTCTACATTTCAAAATAAAAGCTCTTGCGAAATCCAACTTGTAGATCCCCTACATTTAAAACAAGATATGGTTTGTAGTAGTGATTATTGAGGTCCACATCCGTCTGTCTTCCATGCTGCTTACTACGGGACGCGGGAGTGCTGATATACGGCAGCGGTATCGGAGTGAAGAGGTTAGGAGAACGTTCTGGGAACCTTCAGAGAACTTTTAGGGAACCTTCTAGGAACATAAATAGAACATTCCCTATTGGTTAGCCAGGAAAGTTTTCTTAACGTAAATAGAACGTTCCCTGTAGGTTAGGGGAACATTCTGGGAACCTACAGGGAAAGTTCCGGGAACATTCTCAGAACGTTGTGGGAACGTTCCCGGAACCTAGTAGTGTCCGTGACGTCACCCGTAGGTTTCTGAAGAGCATTTTTGAAGCTCTTAGTGGGCGGGAGTCGGCCGTCGCCATCTTGGAATCACGTAATCGAAAATGGGCAAATAGGCGGGACGTGGGTGGATCTGGTTGCTGAAACCACGCCCGCCTAGCACAACGGTGGTGACAGCAGCGGCAATCCACCTGTCACCTGTAGTGGCCACGCCCTAAATTATGCAGAACTTTAAGGCTAAATATAAATTAAACGGATGAGTTATAAAAAAATTCACCCCCCTCAGAGTTGACATGAAGGTCAAAATTAGCTATATAGACCAAAACCACTTTTTGAAACAGGCTGTAAACATATTTTTTTCTGCTGTGAAGTTGGGCATTTTAACACGGGGAGTCTACGGGATTGACTCCCTTTTGCAGCCTGCCTCTAGCGGCCAGTCGATGAATTGCGGTTTTAGTCACTTTCGTGTTGGCTTCAAGAGGGAGCCCGGGAGGTTCCCAGCTAACAATTTTTGGTTCCCAGAACGTTCTGGGAACGTTAGGTTTTGGTTCCCAGAACGTTACCGAGAACGTTCCCTATTGGTTAGCCAGGAAAGTTTTCTTAACGTAAATAGAACGTTCCCTGTAGGTTAGGGGAACGTTCCCCTAACCTACAGGGAACGTTCTCTTTATGTACGTTCTATTTATGAAAGTTTTCTTAACGTAAATAGAACGCTCCCTGTAGGTTAGGGGAACGTTCCCCTAACCTACAGGGAACGTTCTATTTATGTTAAGAAAACTTTCCTGGCTAACCAATAGGGAACGTCCTATTTATGTTCCTAGAAGGTTCCCTGAAAGTTCTCTGAAGGTTCCCAGAACGTTCTCCTAACCTCTTCACTCCGATACCGCTGCCGAATGTAAGTCAGTCAGTAAAACGAAATGACCATTAATTTTTAAATTACGCGAGTGCGCGGCTTTCTGTGGAAGGCAGGATTAAGCGCGTGCTAGAGAAGCGCGTGCAGATCAGAGGCGCGCAGAAGAGAAATATACAAACAAAACCAGTGTTAATGATATGATTTTCTGACTACGCTTAACCTTGACTTAATTTTAGCTATAAAATTGAAATTACATTATAATTATAATGCGATTTGACCACTTTGATGTCTACATTAAACGCTTATTTCAGACATGAAATTCTGCAAAAAAATCGCTTGTTTATGATGAAAAAGTATGCATTTCAGCATTAGAATGATCAGAAAGATCTGCCAAGTTTTTATTAGTTTACAGGGATATGACAACTAAAAAATAACCTGCAGGGAACGTTCTGGGAAGGTTCTTTTTAGGTTATAAAATTAAACCAAAAAATAACCTGCAGGGAACGTTCTGGGAAGGTTCTTTTTGGTTTTTAAAATTAAACCAAAAAATAACCTGCAGGGAACGTTCCGGGAACGTTCTTTTTAGGTTATAAAAATAAACTAAAAAATAACCTGCAGGGAACGTTCCGGGAAGGTTCTTTTTAGGTTATAAAATTAAACCTAAAAATAACCTGCAGGGAATGTTCTGGGAACGTTCCCTGCAGGTTATTAAAAAGAGAACCTACAGGGAACGTTCCTAGAACGTTCTCATTTGGTTCCCAAAAAAATAACCAAACAGGAACCATAGGGGAACGTTAGGGGAACGTTCTGTGTTGGGTTGCCACTTGATCGTGATCCAGCGCTCTGCGCACTCACCACCAACTGGACAGGAGTTGGAATTACATCTACAATTTTACAATAGATCACCCTCTGTGCAATCCGTCAAAATAACGGACGGCCTTAAGATTTTTCCGTCACTGACAAAAATTTTTACGGTTAATGCAACCTCTGTTCTGCACACGAGTGTTTTCTCCTGAAAAAGTGGCATCGGGCCAGCCATAGTCCTTACTATGTGTGTAAAGTGTTCGTGTTTTTTTTGTTTTGTTTTGTTTTGTTTTTTTTGCAACATTCTTCAGATGGTTTGTGTGCCATTTGAGGCTAAGACTAACTGACAAGACAATACTTTGTACTATACTAATTTAAGAAATTGCTGAATGCTGTCAAATTAAACATGGTTAATGTCATTGAAGATTTCTGCACATGTATATCTGATGTACAAAGTGTCATGAAATTATGGCTGTCACATGATTACTAGTGATGGTGAAATTAAGTGTTCTGAACCAGTGAAGCTTTCAACACAAATGTATTGGAAAAAGGTTCATTACTCAAAGCGTTTCAACACGGGCCATCTAGTGGTCATAAAAATGAATAACACCTTTCAAAATGCTGTGATCCATTACAGCCGCTGGTTTCACATCTGGTTCTGCTAATGATTCTTTGTTTTATTTTATTGTATATAAATAAGGTTAAAATTGTTAAAGTCATTAATTTGTGTCGGTGTATAGCACTAAAATAAATAAAATAAATGAAACATAAATTCATAAATTAAATCTATGATCTGTTTATTTATTTTGTCCTTAGACTGTTACTTCATGGGCAAAGTAAAATTTTTAGCTCAATTTTTAAATTGCGATTAAAAATAAATAAATTAACAATACTAATGCATTAAAATATAATATAATGTAAAGGAAACGGCACTGAGATTCGCTTCGTTTGAACCAGATACTGAAGCAGTCACATGGTTTTTCAGGTGAACGAAGCTTCGGACGTCATACATCACGTGCTTTTCTCAAAATAAATCAAGCTCTGATACAGTGCTTCAATGTGAAATGTGTCGTTTTTTTATGCAAGCCTCTGAGCTTCTGTGTTGAACGTAACATCACTACATGAAAGCGCTGTCCGAGTGAGCCGTCTTTTTTTTTTTCTTCTTTTTTTTTTTTTTGTATTTTCACGGACTCACGTTCCCTTTTCCCCTCCCCCTGAAGGGAGTCACACATCACAACATGCATCTGTTCCTTGAGTGGCATTAACTTAACCTCTTTTGCTTTTTTGCAGTTTGACTAAGATGCATTTTGTCTACTATTTTAATTTACTGAAATTAAATTATACATATGTATTATTAGATTGATCCCAATCCAATATTTGTAGTATTAGAGAGTCACAACCCTGTTCCTGAAGGCACCTCAACTTTACACATTTTGGATGAATCTCTCTTATCAAACACACTTGATTCAACTCATCAGGTCATTAGTAGAGCACTCTATGATGTTAGCTCAGTGTGTCACATAAGAAAGACCTCAAAATATACAGAAACATGGTAGAGAAACAAAGGCCTACTGTATACAATAAAGTCAATAAAACAAAGACACTGAAAAATACTCACTTAACCTTTCTAGATGCTTTGATCACTGGCAGCAGCCTCAGGAGACATTCTTCTGATGAATCATATTTCCTCAGTATAAACTCATCCAGCTCTTTTTCTGAGTTCAACAGCACAAACACCAGAGCCGACCACTGAGCAGCAGACAGTTTGACTCCAGAGAGACGATTGTCATCTGTTCTGCTCAGGTATGTTTGGACTTCCTGCTCTAGTGAACGATCATTCAGTTCATTCAGACAGTGGAACAGGTTGATGGATTTCTCTGGAGAGCGATTCTCCCTGATCTTCTGTTTAATGTATTCAGCTGTTTCCTGATTGATATCAGAGCTGCTTACTGTCTTTCTCAGGAGGCCTTGTAAGAGAGTCTGATTAGACTCTAGTGAGAGACCGAGAAGGAACCGGAGGAA
>NW_026129931.1:404879-456382 GCF_022985175.1 Labeo rohita | reverse complement strand
TTAAATAAGTTGGCTTTCCCAAGCCAACTAATAATAAGTTTAAATAGGAGTTGGCTTTCAGTTTAAATAGTTGTTGGCTTTCCCAAGCCAACTTAATAATAAGTTTAAATAGGATTTCAGTAAGTTGGCTTTCCCAAGCCAACTTAATAATAAGTTTAAATAGGATTTCAGTAAGTTGGCTTTCCCAAGCCAACTTAATAAGTTTAAATAGGATTTCAGTAAGTTGGCTTTCCCAAGCCAACTTAATAATAATAAGTTTAAATAGGATTTCAGTAAGTTGGCTTTCCCAAGCCAACTTAATAAGTTTAAATAGATTTCATTAAGTTGGCTTTCCCAAGCCAACTTAATAATAATACGTTTCGTCAGTTATTTTGCGTACAGATCGCTGCGTTTCTTATAGATTTCTTCTCATTCGAAATCGGATATACAGATGAAGTACCACAGTAAGTTTACATTTGTTTGAATTATTGAGAGAGCAATTGCGTGTGAATAAGTGTTGTACTTGTTTAAATCACGCTTTCACTTGAAAATATTCAGTACCTTGAAAGAACAAACTAATTCCCTGAAAACTATATTTTGCTCATGTCCATTGCCGTCGTCCTAGTTTTTTTACATGCTTTCTGAATTTGAGTGATCCATCTCTATCAAGCTAGCTAAAAAGGCTATGTTTAACATGTGAATTCTTGCTATATATGCAGTTATATTATGGGTCGTTGTCATGAATTGTACTCGTGATGGAGCGGTAGTGGAGCGCTCTTGGAGCGAGTAAAAACCACAACGACTTTTAAAATTTCCGCTCCTCCCTCCATTAAAAATCACGCCGCTCCACTCCGCGCTCCGCTCCCACTCCGCTCCGCTCACATACTCTGATCTCTTTAAAATATCATTAAATTACAACTATAACCACTAGATGGCAGTAGAAGACCACTAATGGCTCATTGAAATGAACACTGCTATTCACAGATTGATTTCCATTCATTTCAATTCATGCAAAGACTAAATCACTATATAACATTTCAAATCACATTTAGTCAAAGTTTAACACTTCATTTAAACACATATATCATATTTGACAATAATACAAGATTATGATTACAGTGAAACCTGAAAATTACATATAAAATCTTAAAAAGACTTGCACTAAACATTTTGTCACCTACCATTTAATACACAAATCTCTTTTGTGCAACAAAATGTGTATGTGTGTGTGTGTGTGTGTGTGTGTAATAATGCTTAATGAACTTTAATATAATAGTTTAACTATTTCATATTCTGTGTTTGTGATTGTATTGTCCATCATAGATGTGCTGTAGTGTTAGCCATATATTTTGGGTTGGACTACATCCTAAAACCATAGCAACCATAGCATCGGATCATAGGTGGCGCTATAACAGTTAAAAAGGCTTCCAAAACACAACATTTCTATTGTAATTGGCCTCGAATTGCTAAAAAATGCTCATTTTTTCACACAAACACTAGATCTTCATACCATATGATAGATCTCCTCATTCTCAACAATTTTTGTCTAAGACCATTGCTGTCAATCCAACTGTTCTTTAAATATGTTCTTTAAATCTACTGTACCCAAAAGCCTAACATTTTTAAAAGAAAGCTTGCAACGTCTCAAAACTGTGACAAAAATGACAAATAATCTCATTCTAAACAAATATGCAAAATTTAAGAGAGACTGGGCAAAAATAACACTATAATAGTTATGATGTTTAAAATCTCAGTGTTTGTATGAGACATTGCATGAAATTGCAATAATAACCACTAGATGTCAGTAGAAGACCACTAATGGGCTTATTCAGCTGAACACAACTGCTTTTAATAGGTTTGATGATTGATTAACACTTATAAAATCACTGTTATAACATTTAAAATCACATTTAGGCGAAGCTTACAATTTTGTTCATACAGACATATCAGTTTTTTACAATTATGCCACATTATGATTACAGTGAAATCTGAAAAAGACACAAACTGTTACAAAGAGAATACTTGCAAGTAAAAGTGTTGGCCCATATCATTTATTTCAAATATCTGTACAAGAAAATGTGTGTGCATGTATGTCTCTCTGTGTATAAACATGTTTATTCAGTATTAATATATTAGTTTAAACTTTTCGTTTCTGTGTGTGTATTTCTGTGAGCATATTCTCCATTTTGGATGTGTTTTACTGTCAGCCATGAATCCAGGTTGGCCTAGACCCTAAGCATACCACCTTAAAGACCTTAAAATGCTCGGACCCCGATAATTGCTGCTTGCAGCTATATTTATCTTTTTTTTTTTCACGTTTTTAATGAAAAGTTGCAAATGTTGTCAATTATTAATATAAATGTATAACATATAAAAAATAATAAAATAAGTAAAAATTAAATAAATAAGTATTATAATAATACTAATAACCATAATTAAAAAAAAAAAAAGTTTCTAGGATGGTCTGAGAAGTTGTTAAACCTAGCAACAAATTTGCTGGGTTGGCAACACTGCAGGCCACTCAAGCATTTTAGCATTTACTGCAGAATGTCACAAACCACTCCCAGCAGCTGAAACAAGCCTGAAGTTGCTTCCCGTTACTTTTAATCCTTTTCTTTTTCAGCGGCCTCCAGCTCCAACAGCATACGGTAGCATGAGGCTCCCTTCACTGGCTCCACAGGCTCATCTGGATGTCTCAAACCCCACTCCCTTCCCGTGACCTACAGCAGTTGAAGAAAGCGTGAGGCTGTCTCCGCTTGCAACTCAGGCCCACACATCTCAGGCTTTTCCTCCTGTTACTAATAACACTTTTTCTTTCAGTGGCCTCCAGCTCCCTTAGCAGACACTAACCCAGATGCTGATTTAAGAGTGATACTGCCTTCGCTGACAATTGCGCCCCATGCTCCCCTTCCTCACAGCTCTCGACTTCATTCAAAATAACGTTGTTTTCTTCCAGATAAAGTTTCAGCTCTCCTCGATCATCAAGTCCTAGCAAGCCATTAGCAAGCCTGGGCTGCGCCCCAGACTCAGCTGCTCCTCACACTGCACACTGACACGACTTTCCAACCTCCTATCCTTCCCACCCCTTCCCTTCTACCTCTGGTAGCAGACGCTAATGTGAGGCTGCCTTCGCTAGCCACTCAAGATCTGCCACCTTACGCTTACCCTCCTGCTTCTCCTTTTCCCTATCGATGGCCAGGAGCTAATCCACGCGTGAGGCTGCCTCCGCAAACGGTTATGGCCCTTCCTTATCTCCCTTCTTACCCTTCTTTTCAAATTAAAATATCAGGCTCCCTTTTCCTGCTTCCAACTCAGGAACGCTCAATTTAAATCCTTTCTTGACCCTCTTTGCATCAATAACTCTAACCAACGTGCAACATATTTCTAATTCGAAGACCTCTAGAACTGATTCTTGCTCAAACGGGCTTACTCATCGAGAAAAAAAAAAAAAAAAAAAAAATCTCTCACAGCATCAGATACAAGCGGTCGGTCAGTGGTCATCAGATGCTTTCAGAAGCTACATCAGGTCCAATCACCACCACTTAAAGGAAGCCCATCTAGCCTTGATCAGAAATAAATAAATAAATAAACAGATAAAAGTTCCCTGCTTTTAATAACGTCGCTTACTCAAGCAGTCAAGGCTCTCCTTTCCGATGCAGCCAGTCAAAGCCCCTTTTTGTTCACCCTTCAGCCCTTCAGCCATCATTTCAAATCTCATTTGCACATCCAGCAACGAACAGGGCTCTCCCTTCCGGTGCAGCAGGGCCATGGCTCCCTTCGGTCGCTGTGTGAGCCCTCCGTCCGTCGTCTCGAGTTACGCTGCGTACTCTGCGTCGGAAGGGGCTCTCCCTCCCGGTGCAGCAGAGCCGCAGGCCCCCTTCGGTTGCAGTGAGAGCCCTCCATCTGAGGCATCAAACCATGCTTCGTATTCAGCCGCAAGGGGGACTCTCCCTTCCGGTGCAGCAGAGCTGCAGCTCCCTTCGGATGCAGTGAGAGTCCCTCCATCACTCGCTTTGAATTTATTTACTTATTTAACATCGGACGGGGCTCCCCTACTGGTGCAGCAGAGCCGCGGCTCCCTTCGGTCGCAACATGAGTCCCCCGTCTGTTGGAGTTACGCTGTGTACTCTGCGGCAGATGGGACTCTCCTTCCCGGTGCAGCAGAGCCGCGGCTCCCTTCGGTCGCAGCGGGAGCCCTCCATCCGATACATTGTCGCAAGAGGAACTCTCCCTTCCGGTGCAGCAGAGCCGCAGGTCCCTTCGGAAGCAGCGAGAGTCTCTCCACCAATCGCCTTAAATCTTCTCTCCTATTCAGCATTTAACGGGGCTTCCCCTCCCGGTGCAGCAGAGCCGTGGCTCCCTTCGGTTGCAGTGTGGGCCCTCCGTCTATCATTTGAGTTGCGCTGCGTGCTCAGTGGCAGACGGGGCTCTCCCTCCCGGTGCAGCAGAGCCACGGCTCCCTTCGGTTGCAGTGGGGGCTCCACGCCCCCGATACATCGTCACAAGGGGGACTCTCCCTTCCGGTGCAGCAGAGCCGAAGCTCCTTCGGTCACAGTGAGAGTCCCTCCACCACTCGTTACGAATCTTTTTGGCTCATCCAGCATCGGACCGGGCTCCCCCTTCCGGTGCAGCAGGGCCACGGTTCCCTTTGGTCGCAGTGTGAGCCCTTCGTCTGCTGTCTGAACTTACGCTGCGTACTCGGCGGCGGACGGGGCTCTCCCTCCCCGTGCAGCAGAGCCGTGGCTCCCTTCGGTCGCAGTCTATTCGAAATATTCTTACCTATCCAGCGTCGGACGGGGCTTCTCCTTCCGGTGCAGCAGAGCCACAGCTCCCTTCGGTCGCAGTGTGGGCCCTCCGTCTGCCAACTGAGTTACGCTGCGTACTCTGCAGCGGATGGGGCCCTCCCTCCCGGTGCAGCAGAGCTGCAGGCTCCCTTCGGTCGTAGCGGGAGCCCTCGTCCGACGCATCAAACCGTACCTCGTCTCCAGCTGCAAGAGGGACTCGCCCTTCCGGTGCAGCAGAGCCGCAGCTCCCTTCGGAAGCAGCGAGAGCCCCTCATTTGATATCTGCCATCATGCTCCTCCCTTAGGGACATGTAGGGCTCGCCAGTCTGACACTTCGAGCCGCAGCTCCCGTCAGACAGTGCAAGGGCTCTCCAAGTCGCTCTGCCCCACGACCCCCCACCCCCCCATCCCTCAAAATTCTACTCAGTATGCATATTTTGGGGGCAACTAACATGTCTGGCTGCTGTCCCAGGCCTTTAAGCTTCTTTTGGGGGAGTTCTCTGGGTTCAGGCCATATTCCGGGCTCGGAGCCCTCCCCCAGGACAGCACGCCAAAATATGCTTACTGTTTACTCAGCCAGATTAGATGTGAGGGTGAACTCGTGAAATGATGTTTGATAACAAAGTTCGGGGGAGCATGATCAGATAATCAACTAATTTGGCACAGGTGCAACTCGTCTAGCTAGCACAAGTCATATATAAGCACACAGCCGACTTACCTCCGTCATTCGACTGTTTTTCGGCATTCCTCCTCCACCCCAACTCCTCACTCTTAATCTGTCCTCATCCTATACTTGGGATAGGCGGAGTTCTCTGGGTTCGGGCCATATTCTGGGCTCGGAGCCCTCCCCCAGGACAGCACGTCAAAATATGCTTACTGTTTACTCAACCAGATTAGATGTGAGGGTGAACTCGTGAACTAGCGTTTTCTGACTGAGAAAAGACGTTTTAGAGCGTTTCCAAGCATGCCTTGGTTTCATGAGCTGAGATGACTAAAAACATTATTGGCGTTTCTAGAAGGCCCTAACTAAGCGTTTATGAACTGAGTCTCTAACTAAATTTAATATGCAAAAAACTTCTAACACATCAAGAAGTGTTTTTCTGCATTGAAAATAACATTCCTTTCATGCATGTGAAACATTTTTAATATGGGTCAGCTTTATTCATGAAACTGCATGAACTACCATTTTCTCACTGAGAAAAGACGTTTTAGAGCGTTTTCAAGCATGCCTTGGTTTCATGAGCTGAGATGCCTAAAAACATTACTGGCATTAGTAGAAGGCCCAGACTAAGCGTTTTAGGAACTGAGGCTCTAACTAAATATGATATACATAAAACATCTAACACATCAAGAAGTGTTTTTCTGCATTGAAAATAACATTCCTTTCATGCATGTGAAACATTTTTAATATGGGTCAGCTTTATTCATGAAACTGCATGAACTACCGTTTTCTCACTGAGAAAAGACGTTTTAGAGCGTTTTCAAGCATGCCTTGGTTTCATGAGCTGAGATGCCTAAAAACATTACTGGCGTTAGTAGAAGGCCCAGACTAAGCGTTTTAGGAACTGAGGCTCTAACTAAATATGATATACATAAAACATCTAACATATCAAGAAGTGTATTTCTGCATTGAAAATAACATTCCTTTCATGCGTGTGAAACATTGTTAATATGGGTCAGCTTTATTCATGAAACTGCATGAACTAGCATTCCCCTTCAGGAACTCAAGCTGCATCCGAAAACGCATTGGGAAAGCCTTTGGCGGAACCACGCTCTGAATGCATGTCTAATCTGGCCAATCAAACGACGACACGTCACAGGCGGATGACGTCATCGACCAGGAAGCATAAAAGCACGTGCGACGCTGCCGGCGTTAGCTTCTGTCTTTCAGCGGAGCGCTCTGTGTGTTTGTGTCTGATTATCCTCCTTTTTTGTGCAAGTTAGCACAGCTTTCTAAGGTATGAGGATAATGTCTGGGAAAAAGAGTTTAGTTAAGAGTGGCGAGAGCAGGCCGTGGTTCAGGCTGTGTGTTCCCCCTTGTAAGCGTTATATCACAAGCGGGGATACACACAGCATGTGCGTGGTCTGCTTGGGAGCAGAGTACGCTATGTCAGCCCTTGAGGGGCCCGCATTGTGAATCGCTTCCTTTGCGGGTGCTCCGCTCCCGGAAGGCTCTCTTTGAGGAGGGAGCCTTCACCAGTGTTCCCCAGGGTGCTGGTCCCGCTTCTGCCGAGGCGGAGCGGGTGCTACACTCTTGGGGTTTGCAAATGGACTTGTTGGAGGGAAGAGACGGGTGATCCCCTATCTCCTTCCTTACCCGACAAGTTCGCTGCCCATTCCAAGGGTTCGGAAGCCCGCACTGCGGCTACTTCCTCCCAAGGGACGGGCTCTTCTCTCCACCTGTCATCCTCCGAGGAGGGCGACTTGGAGAGTGCGGTTGAGGAGCCACTCCCTCAATTGCCGCAGTACGAGGAGCTGTTGGAGGTGGTTACTCGTGCGGTAGAGAAATTTAAACATCGACTGGCCCGCCGAGAAAAAAGCTGCTCCGCAGAAGAGTAAACTTGACGAACGGTTTCTGCGGAGTAAGCCTCCACCTCCAACGAGGAGCCTTCCCTTCTTCCTCGATCTCCATGCAGAGATCTCGAGATTGTGGGAAAGACCCTTTTCGGCTCGCTTATTCATCCCCGCCTCAGACTATTACGGGAATGTGGTGGGGCTCGATGAGCGAGCCTACAAGGCGATGCCCCGGGTTGAACAGACATTAGCCAGCTATCTGTCACCCGGCGAGGCCTCGTCTTTGAAGGCTCCCACCTTACCCTCAAAGCCACTTAGAACTACATCATCGCTTGTGGGTAAGGGGTACACGGCAGCAGGTCAAGCCGCAGCATGTCTACACACCATGTCTGTGCTCCAGGCATATCAAGCTGACCTGCTGAAGGGGCTAGCTGAGGGCGAGAAGGTAGATCTGGAGGAACTACAAAGAACAGCAGATCTAGCTCTCCGTGCCACCAAGGAGACCGCCCGGGCAGTAGGGCGGTCTATGGCAGCCATGGTGGGGCGGAGAGGCATCTATTGTTGACCCTGTCCGACATGACGGAGAAGGACAGGGTCTTCCTTCTGGACGCCCCGCTTCAGCCTTCTGGCCTGTTTGGCGACACAGTAGATTCTGTCGTCAGCAGGTAAGAGGAGGCTCACAAGCAGGCGGCCTTCCAGAGTTTCCTCCCTCGCCTTCCTCCAGCCTCGACGGCTGCTGGGCGTGAGCAGCCATCACCGTGTACCAGCTCCTCCTCTACCGAGGAAGAGCGGGTAGCACCGCATTACACAGTGTCCGTCTGTCCTCGGTGCCCTCGGGAGGTCAGTCTGCTGTCTCTGCCAGTGATACAGGGCATACAGTGATACAGTGATACAGTGATACAGTCTCCTGCCGGTCCGCCGTTACAGGTCTCCGAGCAAGTAGTTCAGTCAACACCAGAGGCCAGCCTCGAGCGGCTGGTTCCCTTAGTAGACTATTTAGCAGCGTGGAAGCTACTGCCAAACGTGTCGGCATGGGTCCTGCACACTGTAGAAAAAGGCTATGCTATTCAGTTCGGTGCCCCACCGCCGCCTTTCGACTGGGTTTTTCCCACTCTGGTGGGCCCCGAGCAGGCTCTGGTCATGGAGCAGGAAGTAGAAACCCTTCTGAGGAAGGAGGCCATCGAGGTGGTCCCTCCTCACGAAAGGGAATCTGCGTTCTACAGCCGGTACTTCATTGTTCCAAAGAAGGATGGAGGGCTGCGTCCCATCATAGATCTCCGCCGTCTCAATCGCTCAGTTATGAAGCCGAAATTCAAGATGCTTACAGTAAAGCAAGTAGTGTCACAAATCAGGTCCGAGGACTGGTTTGTGACGATAGATCTGAAAGACGCTTACTTTCATGTCTCCATCCTTCCTCAACACAGGAAGTTCCTGAGGTTTGTTTTCAGGGGCAAAGCTTACCAGTATCGGGTTCTTCTCTTCGGCCTAGCACTCTCACCCCGTACATTTATGAAATGCGTGGATGCTGCCCTGGTCCCTCTTCGACTCCAGGGCATTCGCATACTGAACTATATCGACGACTGGCTGATCCCAGCAGCGTCCGAGAGTTTAGTGGCTCGGCATCGAGATGTCATTCTCACACACATGAAAAAGTTGGGGTTATGACTAAACGCCAAGAAAAGTGTGCTTTCTCCATCACATAGCCATACAGCAGGCCATACCTTTTGGCCTGCTGTACATGAGACCCCTACAGTGGTGGCTCAAAACCAAAGGGTTCTCCCGAGGGGAAACCCACTCCGCATGATCAAGGTCACGCGCCGAGGGCTACGCACCTTAGATATGTGGAGGAAGCCGTGGTTCCTAAATCAGGGCCCAGGATTGGGAGCTCCTTGCCACCACGTCACGCTAGCAACAGATGCATCCCTCACCGGATGGGGGGGGCGGTCATGAGTGGCACATCAACTGCCTCGAGATGCTGGCCGTATTTCGAGCTCTGAAGTACTTTCTCCCAGACCTCAGAGATCGCCATGTGCTAGTGTGCACCGACAGCACAGCGGTGGTCTATTACATCAACCACCAGGGAGGTCTGCGGTCGCGCCCCTTATACAAGCTGGCGCACCAGATCCTTGTGTGGTCCCAGGACAAACTCCTCTCACTGCGAGCAGTTCACATTCCTGGGCATCTGAATGTGGGAGCAGACGTCCTGTCGAGGCAGGGGCCGAGGCCCGGGGAATGGATGCTTCACCCAGAGGCGGTGAAGCAGATATGGGAAATCTTTGGTCAAGCCCAAGTAGATCTCTTTGCCACGAGGGAGAATGCACAATGTCCCCTCTGGTTCTCTCTAGTTCATCCAGCTCCCCTGGGACTGGATGCCATGGTACAGACGTGGCCGAGGCGACGTCTGTACGCCTTTCTCCCGATCGCTCTGCTCCCGGGAGTTCTGGAGAGAGTCCGCCGGGACGGGGTCAGTTTACTGTTAGTAGCCCCGTACTGGCCGGGCCAAGTATGGTTCTCGGACCTGATATCTCTCCTCGACGGCTCTCCATGGGAGATTCCCATCAGGAAGGATCTTTTCTCACAAGCGGGGGGCACCATCTTTCACCCCCGCCCGGAGCTGTGGAAGCTGTGGGTGTGGCCTCTGAGGGGGCACAACTCATAGCTTCTGGTCTCTCAACTGAGGTTGTTGAGACCATCCTCCAGTCCAGAGCTCCCTCTACGAGGAAATTGTACGCCCTGAAGTGGAAGCTTTTCACTTCATGGTGTGGAGAACACCAGCAAGACCCAGTTAACTGCCCAGTTGGTACAGTACTGGAGTTCTTGCAGGCTCGCTTCTCCACAGGGTTATCTCACTCCACCCTGAAGGTCTACGTGGCGGCAATCTCTGCCTACCACGCCCCTCTTGGTGGCATGTCAGTGGGTAAGGACCCCCTGGTTGTACGTTTCCGCTGTGTGTTTCCGACACGACCCCGCGTGGGACCTGGCTGTGGTGCTTGTGACGAGATACCTGCTGTTATCTCACCATTAAGACAGCGCTACTGCTAGCTGGGGACCTGCAGGCCCTTTCAGTGGCCCCTTCGCATTTAGATTTCGCTCCTGGTATGACCAAAGCTTTTCTGTACCCTAGGCCGGGGTACGAGGTCCCCAGTAATACACCACAGCCGGTCGTGCTCCAGGCTTTCTGTCCTCCTCCCTTTCAGCCAGACCCCTTGTCCCTATGTCCACAGAGCTGCCCTGTGGCGTAAGACAGATCAGTTGGGACCTGGCTGTGGTGCTTGAAGCCCTCTGTGGGGCCGCCAGTTGAACCTCATAGACTCCCGGCTCTTCTGTTCTCTTGAGCTCTTCCATACCTGCTCGTTATCTCACCATTAAGACATGGCGAGAGCAAGGAGCTGCTAGCCTTAACTTCCCTCAAGCGGGTTGGGGACCTGCAGGCCCATTTCAGTGGCCCCTTCGCATTTAGATTTCGCTATGTAACCTGGGACGTTTTCTGACTGAGAAAAGACGTTTTAGAGCGTTTCCAAGCATGCCTTGGTTTCACGAGCTGAGTTGCCTAAAATCAGTATTGGCCTTTCTAGAAGGCTCTAACTAAGCATTTTATGAAGTGAGTCTAAACTAAATTTCAAATGCAAAAACTTCTAACACATCAAGAAGTGTCTTTCTGCATTGAAAATAACATTCCTTCCATGCATGTGAAACATTTTTATTATGGGTCAGATTTATTCATGAAACTTCATGAACTTTCGTTTTCTCATTGAGAAAAGACGTTTTAGAGCGTTTCCAAGCATGCCTTGGTTTCATGAGCTGAGATGCCTAAAAACATTATTGGCGTTAGTAGAAGGCCCAGACTAAGCGTTTTATGAACTGAGTCTCTAACTAAATTTCATATGCAAAAACTTCTAACACATCAAGAAGTGTCTTTCTGCATTGAAAATAACATTCCTTTCATGCATGTGAAACATTTTTAATATGGGTCAGCTTTATTCATGAAACTGCATGAACTAGACTTTTCAGACTGAGAAAAGACGTTTTAGAGCATTTCCAAGCATGACTTGGTTTCATGAGCTGATATGCCTAAAAACATTATTGGCGTTCCTAGAAGGCCCTGACTAAGCGTTTTATGAACTGAGGCTCTAACTAAATATGATATGCATACAACAACTAACACATCAAGAAATGTCTTTCTGCATTGTAAACATTTCTTCCATGCATGTGAAACATTTTTAATGTGGTTCAGCTTTATTCATGAAACTTCATGAACTTTCATTTTCTCACTGAGAAAAGACGTTTTAGAGCGTTTCCAAGCATGCCTTGGTTTCATGAGCTAGGATGCCTAAAATCACTATTGGCGTTCCTAGAAGGCTCTAACTAAGCATTTTATGCACTGAGGCTCTAACTAAATTTCATATGCAACAAACTTCTAACAGATCAAGAAGTGTCTTCCTGCATTGTAAATAACATTTCTTTCATGCATGTGAAACATTTTTAATATGGGTCAGCTTTATTCATGAAACTGTATGAACTAGTGTTTTCTGACTGAGAAAAGACGTTTTAGAGCGTTTCCAAGCATGCCTTGGTTTCATGAGCTGAAGTGCCTAAAATCATTATTGGCGTTCCTAGAAGGCTCTAACTAAACGTTTTATGAACTGAGGCTCTAACTAAATATGATATGCATAAAACTTCTAACACACCTGTAACGCCAAACCAGCAGAGGGAGCCCTCACCCCAGTACTGCCTGCATGCTCCCTCTGCTGCTTCTACTGTCACTTCCTGTTTGGCAGTATATCAGGACTCACCATGTGCTTGCACCTCGCGAAGTATTGCCAGTTTAACCTGCCTTACCGAGCGTTTACATTTCTCTGTTGGATTACCTGTTGCTATCTTGCTTTGTTTTTGGATTATTGAGTTCACGGATTACCCCTGTCGGATTGTTTGCTAGATTGGACTGTCTTCTCGGTATTTGACCCACTGCCTGTTTTCTACTCTGCTGCTTGGATTACCTTTGTGTTGTGTATGCTATTGGACTGCCTTTCCGGTACTGACCCTCTGCCTGTTTCTCTGTACTCTGTCAACGTGAATAAACAACCGCAAATGGATTCTACTCCTGCCTCAGCGTCCTCGTTACAGAATACTTCGCCTCCCATGAATCCAGCGGAAGTTACACGACACAACACGAACCCAGCAGATCGTCTCGTCCGACTCCGACAGGGGAACCGTTCCATAGAGGACTACGTAACTGACTTCTGTGAACTATGTTACCAGGTAGACTTCAATGACACCTTTCTTTTGGACATTTTCCGTTTTGGTTTAGATAAAAACATATCCCGTTTTCTGCCACGCAGTACCCCACAATGGACTCTCGAAAGTTATATCGACCTCGAACTCCGATTAAGCGGCTCACCTTTTACTGTCGGGATTGCGGACGAGGGACCCCGCAATCCCGCAGTAACCACCACACCACAACCAGCTCACGTCATATCAAACAAACCAGAGACCCTTCACACCCCAACCTTCATGTCCGGTATTGTCACCATCGTGCCAGAACCCCCTCAAACCAAGTCTGCTAACATCACGTCTGCCAAGCTACAGCCTGTTCACTCCACATCTGCCAGACCACAACCAGTTCACGTCCTGCCTGCCAAGTCAAGGCCTGTTCAAGTCACGTCCTTCAAGCCAAAGCCTGCTCACGTCACGTCCGCCAAGCCAAGGCCTGTTCAAGTCACGTCCGCCAAGCCAAAGCCTGTTCACGTCATGCCTGCCAAGCCAAAGCCTGCTCACGCCATGCCTGCCGCTCCAGGGCCTGCTCACGCCATGCCTACCGCTCCAGGGCCTGCTCACGCCATGCCTGCCGCTCCAGGGCCTGCTCACGCCATGCCTGCCGCTCCAGGGCCTGCTCACGCCATGGCTGCCTGTCCAGAGTCTGCACCTGTCATGGCCGCCCATCCAGAGTCTGCACCCATCATGGCCACCCTCCCACAACCAGTCCACAAGATGGCCGCCGTCCCAGAGCCAGTTCAAAAGATGGCCGCCGTCCCTGAACCTGTTCACAAGATGGCCGCCATTCCAGAGCCAGTCCACAAGATGGCCGCCATTCCAGAGCCAGTTCACAAGATGGCCGCCATCCCAGAGCCACTCCATAAGATGGTCGCTGTCTCCAAGTCACACCACATGATGGCACACATACTGGACTCACCCCTCATGGCTGTATGGGCAGCTAAAATGGCAGCTACCCCTGGTTCCAGTCAAGTTGCAGCTGTGTCAAGTCAATTCGCAGCTGCGTTTCCTGAGCCAAGTAAAGTCACAGCTGCCACCCCCGAGCCAAGCAAGATTACAGCTACTGTTCCTGTGCCAGGCCAAGCAACAGAGTCAAGTCAAGCAACAGAGTCAAGTCAAGCAACAGAGTCAAGCAAGGCCACAGCTGTTCCCCATGAACCAAGCCAAGTCACAGCTGTGTTCCACGAGCCAAGCCAAGATACAGCTGTTGTTCTCCATGAGTCAAGCAAGGACACAGCTGTTCCCCACGAGTCAAGCCAAGTCACAGCTGTTCCCCACGAGTCAAGCCAAGTCACAGCTGTTCCCCACGAGTCAAGCCAAGTCACAGCTGTTCCCCACGAGTCAAGCCAAGTCACAGCTGTGCCCCACGAGTCAAGCCAAGTCACAGCTGTGCCCCACGAGTCAAGCCAAGTTACAGCTGTCGTTCCTGAGCCAAGCCATGTCGTTCCTGAGCCAAGCCATGTTGTTCCTGAGTCAAGTTACGTTGCAGCTGTGTTTCCCGAGTCAAGTCAAGTTTCCAAGTCAAGTCAAGTTGCAGCTGCGTCCCCTGAGTCAAGTCAAGTTTCCAAGTCAAGTCAAGTTACAGCTGCGTTTCCTGAGTCAAGTCAAGTTTCCGAGTCCAGTCAGGTCACGGCTGTTGTTCCACAGTCAAGCTGCAGCTGTTGTTCCAGCGTCAAGTCACGTTAAAGCTGTGTTTCCTGTGTCAAGTCAGGTCAGAGCTGCTCTTCCGAAGTCCAGTCAAGTTACAGCTATTGCTCCTGAGTCAAGTAAAGCTATAGCTGTAGCCTTCAAGTCAAGCAAAGTCACAGCCGTGGTTCCTGAGTCAAGCAAAGTCACAGTTGATCTTCATGAGCCAAGCCAAGTTACAGCAGATCTTCATGAGCCAAGTCAAGTTGCTGCTGTTATTCCCGAACCAAGTCAAGCCACAGCTGATCTCCCTGAACCAAGCCACACCACAGTTGATCTCCATGAACCAAGTCAGGTTACTGCTGTTGCTCCTGAGTCAAGTCCGGCCACGGCAGGCCTCCCTGAGTCAAGTCATAAAACTGTTATTCTACCAGAATCTCACCAGGTCCCATCTGACCTTCTCAAGCCGCCTCACATATCAGCTGACCCCGCAGAGCCCACGCTCCCAAGCCACGCAGAGCCCACGCTCCCAAGCCACGTAGAGCCCACGCTCCCAAGCCACAAGCCCATATCATCAGCACCCTCAAGGTCAACAGACACCCCATTATCTGCTGTGCTGCCTGTAATGGCCGTAGCCATCTTCAGTGTGTGGGCTGCACACTGTGCTCCCGAGGCCTCGCCTGTCCACGAGTCTGCTCCCGAGGCCTCGCCTGTCCACGAGTCTGCTCCCGAGGCCTCGCCTGTCCACGAGTCTGCTCCCGAGGCCTCGCCTGTCCACGAGTCTGCTCCCGAGGCCTCGCCTGTCCACGAGTCTACGCCAGAGGCCTCGCCTGTCCACGAGTCTATGCCAGAGGCCTCTTCTGTCAAAGAGTCTGCGCCAATGCCCCCAGAAGCAGCAGCTCTGGCTGCAGAACCTCCTAAAGGGGCGGCGTTTCCCCAAGGACTCTCTGCCTGTCCTGTCACAGCCAGGAAGGCCATTTATAACTTCCCTGCCACACCTGCCCAAGCATCTGCGCCCATGCCCCCAGAGGTGTCAGCGCAAGCTGTAGATCCTCCTATGGGGGCGGCGTTCCACGATGAACTCTCTACCTGCCATGTCGCAATCAAGAAGACCAAAGTAATCATTCATATACACACCGCTCTGCTATGCATGTCATTAGTCCCACTGTGGATATCTCTGCTCCTGTTGCTCTGCCTGTTCTGCCTGCCCTGCAATGGCTTCCTGTTCTGCCTGCTCTGCCTGCCCCACCATGGTCCCCTACTCTGCCATTGCTCCACGGCCCAGGCCCTCCAGTACTACACGGTCTGCCACAGCTCCACGGCCCAGGCCCTCCAGTACTCCATGGCCTGCTACTGCTCCACGGCCCAGGTCCTCCAAGGTTCCACTGTCTGTCACAGCTCCATGGCCCTGGTCCTCCAAGGTTCCACTGTCTGCCACTACTCCATGGTCCAGGTCCTCCAGTGCTTCACTGTCTGTCCCTGCCCAACGATCCAGGTCCTCCAGTGCTTCACTGTCTGTCCCTGCTCCACGATCCAGGCCCACCTGCTCTGCATGGACCTGGCCCACATCAAGAAGTGTCTTTTTGTATTGTAAATAACATTCCTTTCATGCATGTGAAACATTTTTAATGTGGGTGAACTTTTTTATGAACTAGCGTTTTCTGACTGAGAAAAGACGTTTTAGAGTGTTTCCAAGCATTCCTTGGTTTCATGAGCTGGGATGCCTAAAAACATTATTGGCGTTCCTAGAAGGCTCTAACGAAGTGTTTTATGAATTGAGTCTCTAACTAAATTTCATATGTAAAAAACTTCTAACACATCAAGAAGTGTCTTTCTGCATTGTAAATAACATTCATGCATGTGAAACATTTTTAATGTGGGTCAGCTTTATTTATGAAACTGCATGAACTAGCGTTTTCTGACTGAGAAAAGACGTTTTAGAGCGTTTCCAAGCATGCCTTGGTTTCATGATCTGAGGTGCCTAAAATCACTACTGGCGATCCTAGAAGGCTCTAGCTAAGTGTTTTATGAACTTAGGCTCTAACTAAATATGATATGCATATAACTTCTAACACATCAAGAAGTGTCTTTCTGCATTGTAAATAACATTCCATTCATGCATGTAAAACATTTTTAATATGGGTCAGCTTTATTCATGAAACTGCATGAGCTAGTCTTTTCTGACTGAGAAAAGACGTTTTAGAGCGTTTCCAAGCATGCCTTGGTTTCATGAGCTGAGGTGCCTAAAATCACTATTGGCGTTCCTAGAAGAGATTCACTTTTTTCCAGGGGTTTCAGAACAGCATAATCGATACTGCGTCACCAGGCGGGCGTGGCCTACTTAAGAATCTGCATAAAGTCACAGATCATGCGCAGTTTAAGAAAAGCCATTTGCTTCAGATACCAGATACATTTTATATTAATATACATTATCTTCAAATACCTGTCCGGGATCTCAGGGGTCTTGTGTCAAATACATTTTATATAATATAACTTCAGATACCTGTCTGGGATCGCAGGGGTTTCGTGTCAAATACATTTTATATTCATATACAGTATCTTGAAATACCTGTCCGGGATCACAGGGGCTCTGTGTCAAATAATTTTTATATTACAGTAACTTCAAATACCTGTCTGCAATCACAGGGGTTTTGTATCAAATACCTTTTTGCTACAGTAACTTCAAATACCTGTCTGCAATCGCAGGGGTTTTGTGTCAGATAATTTTTATATTACAGTAACTTCAAATACCTGTCTGCAATCGCAGGGGTTTCGTTTCAAATAATTTTTATATAACAGTAACTTCAAATACCTGTCTGCAATCACAGGGGTTTTGTGTCAAATACCTTTTTGCTACAGTAACTTCAAATACCTGTCTGCAATCGCAGGGGTTTTGTGTCAAATAATTTTTATATTACAGTAACTTCAAATACCTGTCCGTAATCACAGGAGTTTCATGTCAAATAATTTTTATATTACAGTAACTTCAAGTACCTGTCCGCAATCGCAGGGGTTTCGCATCAAATAATTTTTATATTACAGTAACTTCAAATACCTGTCCGCAATCGCAGGGGTTTCGTTTCAAATAATTTTTTATATGACAGTAACTTCAAATACCTGTCTGCAATCACAGGGGTTTCGTTTCAAATAATTTTTTATATGACAGTAACTTCAAATACCTGTCTACAATCGCAGGGGTTTCGTTTCAAATAATTTTTTATATGACAGTAACTTCAAATACCTGTCTGCAATCGCAGGGGTTTCGTTTCAAATAATTTTTTATATGACAGTAACTTCAAATACCTGTCTGCAATCGCAGGGGTTTCGTTTCAAATAATTTTTTATATGACAGTAACTTCAAATACCTGCCTGCAATCACAGGGGTTTCATGTCAAATACCTTTTTTGCTACAGTATCTTCAAATACCTGTCTGCAATCACAGGGGTTTTGTGTCAAATAATTTTTATTACTTTTACAGTTATAGTATTCGTGTCAAATACATTTTATTATATACAGTAACTTTAAATATTTACAATATACTATTCAGTTATAGAATACCTATTTCACTTTAATAAGCTTACTGACTTCTCATCAATTCTATGATGTGTCCTATAACACAAGTCAAATCTCCAGTTAGATCTCAGTTTTTATTAGCTCTTGTCTGTGGAAAAAAACCCTTATACTTATCTGTAATTCCATACTCAATTTAATTTACACAGAAAGAACATGCCATGAAGACGTTTAATGAACTGGTTGATTCAAGGCTTACAGGATCTTCTCATGTATAATCTCCCAAACCATCATTTTTCTGAACAGTGGAATGTCACACTACAGAGAAACAGAGATGAATCAGAGATGAATCAAGAGCATAATAACATTTTTTTTAGAATTAATGGTGTTAACATAAATACTGTTGCTTGATCATGTACCTGTCTGAAAGTGAGCGGCTTTCTCTGAGAAAGGAAGTCTGCATATTTACAGGCAAAAACCCTGCAGTCATTGCCATTCACCTGTTTAGGAATTGCCTAGACACAATTTTAAGCAGAACATTTTGCCTTAAACTGACACTTATTTCAGAAAAGATCCATATCATATCTCATATCATATATCTTATATCATATCTCATATATCGTATCATATCATATGGTGTCATACTTTAGTTCTCATTCGGCCGACAGTCCACCTGGAAGCCTCCAAGACACAGCCTTTCTTGACCCTGTACTCCTCTGTGATGTACTTTCTGTTAAATAAAACAGATGCACATCCAGATATTAAAAGAAGATGACCAATCAAACCACAAAATAACAGCAAAAATAAGGAGACACTCACAACAACGTGACAGATCTCATCATGTCTCTGACCTACTGACTCACAGCACTGTATGGTCTGGGATTTGAAATCAATTACCTGGTGGTAAGAAGCAATATAGGCAAGAAGTTAAAGACAAACTGAAAATCATAAATAGTGTTTTGTACTTTTCAAAAAATACATGTAAATATTAAAACTGAAAAATTTAAAAAGGCATCCTAACTCATAAATTACTTACAGCCAAAGCCCAGTGCATGCCTAGGTGCAAATGAACAAAAACAAGATCAAAGAGGAAGAGATTCACAGCTTTTGTCCAGTTCTTCACTGCGGCATGGCCTTCACTACTCTGAAGCTTTGGGTAAAAGAAAATGCTGAAAGAGAAGACTTTAAGGCTTCCCACCTGATCATGGTTTCTCTTCATCAGCAAGGACAAATAGAAGTTGATAATCTTAGAAGTAGAAGAGGGAAAAAACAAAATACAAAAAATAAAAATCAAAAAACAACAACTCATTATTGGGAATGCATGAGATTGGTGACAGCCAGCATTAGTGCTTCATGATCATCAATGGTCTGATTACATTGATACTGTTGGCAGACACTAGGTGTGCAGCAATTTACAGGTGAGGTACTCACCCCTGTCTTTCTTTCTTCAGTTTTAAAGAAATTTTAAGGAAAACATTTCAGGAATGTTGCTCATAGAGTGGACTTCTGTGGTGCCCGTGAGTTTGAATTGCCAAAATGCAGTTTAAATGCAGCTTCAAAGGGCTCTAAATGATCCCAGTCGAGGAAGAAGGGTCTTATCTAGCGAAACAATGTTATTTTCTAAACAAATATACAATTTATACACTTTTTAACCACAAATGGCCTTGTCTAGCTTTGCAATGCACATGCGTACTCTGTGTAATCCAGGTCAATACAGTTAGGGTATGTCGAAAAACTCACATCTCATTTTCTCCTCCAAATCTAAAATCATCCTACATCGCTGCAGAAGTACTGACCCAGTGTTTACAAAGTGAATGTGCAAAGATTAAACGGCCTTTACAAAAAAAGGTAAAACAGTGATGTAGGACGATTTTGACGTTGGGGGAGAAAATGAGATTTTTTAACATACCCTAACTATGTTGAAGCAGAGTACACTTACGCATCGCAGAGCTAGACAAGACGAGCATTTGTGGTTAAAAAGTGTATAAATTGTATATTTGTTTAGAAAATAACATTGTTTCGCTAGATAAGGACTCATCTTCCTCGACTGGGATCATTTAGAGCCCTTTAAAGCTGCATTTAAACTGCATTTTGGAAGTTTAAACTACATGGAGAAAATTTCTGAAATGTTTTCCTCTAAAAAGTATTTCTTTATGACTGAAGAAAGAAAGACGTGAACAACTTGTGAATACATTACCTGTAAATTGTTGTTCTAGAAGTGAACTAATCCTTTAAGTAGCACATACCTACTAATCTTTCGGGTAACACTTTATTTAAAGCCCTTATGTCTAATGCATTATAAAACATAAATATAATGCACCTTATAATGCATTGTATGAATAATTGTAATCATGGTTATAGTACATTTCGTCTCGGGTTACTTGACTGTAACCCTGTTCCCTTAAAAAGCGGGAACGAGATGCTGCGTATCAATACGCTAATGGGAACATTTTTTGTTCGACCGGTTGTGAAGCATGCGTGTCAAACACGCCAAGAATTGGCCTAAATAACCTCAGTAGGTGACGTCATCTGATGAGGTGCACCTGAGGTTATAAAATGACGTGAAAGGAACATACCTTCAGGTTACGTTTTGTCTGAAGAGCCATCCAGACACACCTGCAGTGCAGCAATTAGGCGCAGCATCTCGTTCCCGCTTTTTAAGGGAACAGGGTTACAGTCAAGTAACCCGAGACGTTCCCTACCAAAAGCTACACTCGATGCTGCGTATCAATACGCTAATGGGAACGAGAATACCAACACCGCCGCACTGGAAGTGTCTGGACCCATTAAGGTTGTGTAGTGTGTCTGCACAAACACTGAACAGGTCTCAGACATGACTCTGGGATGCTGACTCAAGGACGTGCGAGCCCAGAGTAGCATGGACATCCAAACTGTAGAATCTGATAAACGTGTGCGGTGAGGACCAGCCTGCCGCATCACACACTTGTTGCAGGGGGGCACCTCTTGCTATAGCTGTGGAGGATGCAACCCCCCTGGTTGAATGGGCCCTAAGATCTAGAGGCGAAGCTTGGCCGCGTGCCTCATAAGCTAGGGCAATAGCATCCCTCACCCAATGGGACATAGTCCGTTTAGTGGCGGCCGACCCCGGTTGCGGCCCCCAAAGCATATGAAAAGTTGCTCTGACTTACGCCACTGGCTTGTGCGGTGGACGTAAATCTGAAGAGCGCGTACTGGACACAGTAAGTGTAGCCTTTCCTGCTCTGGTGAACTGAATGGTGAACGACCGGATTTATGGTTGAGAATGGAACTTTTGGAAGATAATTAGGGTGAGGGTGCAAAATGGCTTTCACCAGCCCAGGGGCAAAGTCTAAGCAGGATGGAGAGGTTGCCAGAGCCTGCAAATCCCCATTCTCTTGAGAGAAGTAATAGTTTTAAGGAAAAACATCTTTAGAGTCAGAAACCTGTCATGTGCTGACTCTAGTGGTTCAAATGGGGTCCCAGCCAGACCCTCGAGCACTATCGCTAAGTCACACAAAGGGACTGTTGCTCTGGTGGGCGGCCTTAACCTTCTGGCTCCACAAATGAAGCGAACGACTAGTGGGTGCTTCCCCACCGAGATCCCACCAATCGGAGTGTGGCAAGCCGAACTTGGCAGTGAACTGGGTCTGCATAGTGTGTCACACACCAACTTGCAAAGACACGCCATTTAAGGGCATAACTTCTTCTAGTGGAGGGAGCCCTAGCACTAAAAATAGTCTCTACAACATCAGCTGGAAGCCCAGCATCTCTTAGTTGGTCCCCCTCAGGGGCCAGACATGAAGGTTCCAGGCCGGGGATGAAATATTGTCCCCTGCGCCTGAGATAGGAGATCTCTCCTGACTGGAATCGCCCACAGCGAGCCGTCGAGGAGGGATATTAGATCTGAGAACCATACTCTGGTCGGCCAATGGGGCGCTATCAATAAGAGGCCAGACCCCTGTTGACGGACCTTGGCTAGGACTCCCGGGAGCAGAGCATTCGGGGGAAATGTGTACAGACGCAGTCTGGGCCACATATGGGCCATCGCGTCCAGACCCAGGGGAGCTGGAGGAGTCAGAGAGAAGTAGAGGAGACGTTGTGCTGTCTCCTGTGAAGCAAAGAGGTCCACCTCTGCTTCGTAAAATCTTTCCCAGATTTGACTGACTACTTCGGGGTGGAGTTTCCATTCCCCGTGTGTCACAGCTTGTCTGGACAGAAAGTCTGCTCCCATGTTCATATGCCCCGGAATATAAATCGCTCTGAGGGACAGGAACTTGTCCTGTGCCCAAAGCAGAATCTGCTGTGCTAGCCTGTTCAGGTGGCGCGACCGCAGTCCGTCCTGGCAATTTATGTAAGAGACCACACCTGTATTGTCCACCCGCACTAGGACATGGTAGCTTCTTAACTGCTGGAGGAAGTATTTCAGGGCCCGAAATACAGCCATCATTTCGAGGCAATTGATGTGCCAGTTGAGATGATGACCTCTCCAGATCCCTTGGGCTGGACGGCCATTTAAGACCGCACCCCAGCCCGTGAGGGAAGCGTCTGTCGTTAGCATCTTGCGACGACAACACGGACCTAGAGTGGGACCCAAAGTCAGAAACCGGGGTCTGAACCACATAGAAAGGGTATGAAGCCCCTGGCGCGTAACCCTTATTTGCCTCTGGGGATTGGCCCTTGGATGAAATCCCCTGGCTCTGAGCCACAACTGAAACGGTCTCATGTGCAGAAGGCCCAAAGGTATCATCGTGGATGCAGCTGCCATGAGACCTAAAACTCTTTGAAAGTAATGAAGAGTAACTTTCTGACCTAGCTTGATATTCTTTAGGGTGTTTAGAATGGATTCTACCCGCGCAGGAGACAGTTGTGCCTGCATTGTGATCAAGTCCCATACAACCCCCAAATACATTGTTCTCTGGGCAGGAGAGAGAACGCTTTTCTTGGCGTTGAGTCTCAACCCCAGAGATCTGAGATGAGTTAGGATGACATCCCGATGTCGAAGCGCAAGCTCATGAGACCGGGCCAGAATGAGCCAGTCATCAATGTAATTCAAAATGTGGATGCCCTGGAGTCACAGAGGAGCCAGTGCTGCATGCATTTTGTATACATGCGGGGTGACAGAGCTAGGCCGAATGGAAGAACCCGATATTGGTAAGCTTCTCCCCTGAAAGCGAACCTCAGGAACTTCCTGTGTTGTGGCAAAATTTCTGCATGGAAATATATGTCCTTGAGATCGATTGTCACGAACCAATCCCCTGACTGGATCTGGGAAACAATCATTTTGATTGTTTGCATCTTGAACTTGTAAGTTCTGAGGTAGCGGTTTAACCCGCGAAGATCCAAAATTGGACGCAGCCCCCATCTTTCTTGGGAACCAGAAAGTATCGGCTGTAATAGCCTGACTCTCTGTCTGACAGGGGAACACGTTCTATGGCCCCTTTGTCCAGCAGAGTCTGCAATTCCTGTGTCAGCAAATGTGCTCATTCCGGTTTCACGGAAGTGGAAACCACGCCGTTGAAACGTGGAGGACGATATGCAAACTGAATCCTGTAGCCCTTCTCTACAGTCCTTACGACCCAAGGAGAGATATCTGGCAGTAGCTTCCACGTTGCCAGTTTCTCTGATAGGGGCACTAGTTTTGACACTTCGCTTATCTGGGGGATGTTAGATGTACGGTGTCCTGAAAAATGACAGGAGGCAACCGAGCATGTAACATTTCGCCAGATACATTTTGTCTCCTGAGGGTGCCGGGAAAGAGCCCCTAATCTCTGCTGGAATTTTCGCGCCCCTCCCCGAGGGGGCACACCCCCACGGTCCTGGGCGCATAACCCTCAGGACTTCTTTTTGGCCTTGATAATAGACCTCAGATCCGGCCTCTTGCTGGGCTGTTGAGTGTGGCGAGCCGCTCCCAGTCCTTATGAGGGGGAGCACAGCTTGCCACGCTCTACTTTTGCGACTCTCGCCGCAGAGGCACCTGACTGGGTCGAGGCTGGGTGGCCGACAGCCCCGACACCTGAGCACGGCGGGGCAGAAACTGATCGAAAGCTTCTGTGTGTCTTTTGGCCTCCCGGAACCTAGTGACGACGGTGTTCACAGAGTCGCCAAATAGGCCAGAAGTCGACACGGGGGCATCAAGGAGGAAGATCTTATCCCTGTCCTTGATGCCCGTGAGGTTGAGCCACAGATGTCTCTCCGCAGCAACCATAGCAGTCATCGAACGGCTAATGGAGTGGGCCGTTTGCTTGGTTGCGCGAAGAGACAAATCCGTGGCTCGGCATAGTTCTAAAAACGCCTCCTCACTAATACTCCCGCCCGTGCTCAGGTCTTTGAGCAGGTCAGCCTGGTACGCTTGCAAAACCCCCATGGTGTGCAAGGCAGCACCAGCCTGACCAGCTGCTTGAAATGTCTTCCCCACCAGCGTAGATGTTAATCTACAGGGCTTGGTGGGGACAGCTGGCTTCTTAAGTGAAGATGAGCTCCCAGGAGAGAGATAGCCCGCAAGCGTCTCTTCTACCTGGGGCATCATCACATACCCCTGCTCCTTTGCACCCACAATAGTCGAATAAATCAACGTTGTTGGTACGAAGATACAAGAGGAATAGGGTTTACTCCATGAACGAGATAACTCGTCATGGAGATCTGGGAAAAAGGGAAGAGACAGACGCTGGGGTCTCTCCCCTGGCCATCCGACAGAAACCTGTCATCAAGCTTGGAGTGCCTGGGGTTCTCTTGCTCTTGTGGCCAGTCCAGTTTAAGCCTGGCCACCTTGTGAGACACCACCTCGAGCAGCTCCTCAAATGCCCTGTCATCGCGTGAGGAGCGCTCAGAGGTGGCGCTCTCGGTCTCCAAGAAACAAGAGAACCCACGTGCGTCCTCGCACTGAAGAAATGCCGCTGAGGCGCGCTTCAGCGAGGGCGGGGTCATCACGATCTGGGGAGAGCGAAAGGGAGACGGGCGCTTGCTGTGCCTCTCGTCTCTCAGACAGCTTGACGCGCAAGCCCCACGATCGCAATGAGGACGCAGAGGCTCACCCCTCCTCAAAGAAAGCGAACATCAAACGAAGCGTTCCGATGGAGAGAGACTCGCAGTGCTCACACTCCGAATCCTGAAGTGCGGCAGCTGCGTGCTCTTCTCCGAGGCACTCCAAACAATAATCATGAGGATCATCATCAGGAATAACTTGTACACAAGGTGGCAAGCATTTCTTGGACATGATCCTATTAATTTTCCTTTTTTTCTTTTTTGAAAACGACAAAGTGACACGGAGGACACAACACACACACACACACACAATACGGCTCTGAAGACAAAAGAACCTGAAGGTATGTTCCTTTCACGTCATTTTATAACCTCAGGTGCACCTCATCAGATGACGTCACCTACCGAGGTTATTTAGGCCAATTCTTGGCGTGTTTGACACACATGCTTCACAACCGGTCGAACAAAGAATGAGCGCTCCTTAGCATATTGATACGCAGCATCGAGTGTAGCTTTTGGTAGGGAACTAGTCACTGAAGACACCTTTAGAAAGTATAGTGTTAGTCTGGTAAGTGTTACCATCTTTTGTATGCCAGTGCATCAAATGGAAGTGAAGTACAGAAAACAGTAAAGATTTATAAGGTATGAGGCATTATAAAATATATGTGACCCTGGACCACAAAACCTTAAGTCTTAAGTCACTGGGGTATATTTGTAGCAATAGCCAAAAATACATTGTATGGGTCAAAATGATTGATTTTTCCTTTATGCCAAAAATCATTAGGAAATTAAGTAAAGATCTTGTTCCATGAAGATATTTTGTAAAATTCCTACTGTAAATATATCAAAACTTAATTTTTGATTAGCAATATGCATTATTAGGAACTTCATTTGGATAACTTTAAAGGCGATTTTCTTAATATTTAGATTTTTTTGCACCCTCAGTTTCCATATGTTCAAATAGTTGTATCTCGACCAAATATTGTCCTATCCTAACAAACCATACATCAATGGAAAGCTTATTTATTTTTTCAGGTGATGTATAAATCTCAGTTGCGATATTTGACCCTTATGACTAGTTTTGTGGTCCAGGGTCACATATATTTCTCAATGTTAATTGATTTCTCGTTATTGTAAACCAATATTGATTCCTATATTCCAAGATTCATTTTTTTTTTTTTGTCTATCCTGTCTAGTCAAAGAATAAACAAAACATTGTAGCATGCCTCACATACAATAAATTGCAAAAGGCTTTGTTTTGTTACATTTTCTATACAAGACGAAGTGTCAGCTTTACAATTTTTTCCAATTTATTACCAAATTCAAACAATACAGTGCTCTTTAATGTAGTGTGACAGATTGTGTTAGTACAGTGATGCATTATTCTCAAGAAGCGAAAGCATTTGTCTTAGTAAAGTAGCTCAAATTATTATTCTAACTCTTATCCAGCAACCCTCTTTCAGTGTGGCCAAGTCACTCTGTGTAATACATATTTTGAAGGCTGTGCTAATCACCAGGTTTGGGTTTTGTAGTGCCAGTTTTTTAGTAAGAAAGCACAGAGGATAAAGTGGTGTATATTACCTGAACAGAGCTTTTGTCCATTTCTGTCTCTTCTGTCCTCTGGGATATTTGTTTTGGATTTTTTTATGGAGATTTGCATCTTCTGATAATGAAATTAATTGTATTAAAACATCACATTTACATGAGAAAAAAAACACAAAGGCATTTTAAATGATTTATAAATGGATGCTGATAAGAGGTACTATATGAGAGAAGATGGACTCCTCACAAAATGTTAAACAGGGAAATAAGTTTAACACATTAATTTACCTAAACATGAAAATTCTCTCATCTTCATGTTAACCCATTGGAATGCAAATTAAGATTTGAACTTTAATATTTTCCCATCATTTTTGTCCATCTATTGAAAGTCTATGAAATCAAGGCAAACACACCTTCATTTGAATCTGTTGGCACTATTTTTTTGTTTCCTGGATGTCTTTGCTTTAAATTTCTTCACGCGAGCTCTAAGGTTTTTCTTGATAGATTCTTGCTGCTGGAGAACCAGGCCATCTTCCTTGAGTAAACTGGATTTCAGGGTCTCACAAAGACCATGAACAACTCTGGAAGCAGTCTTGATAGTAAAATAAATAAATAAATAAACAAGCTAAAATAACCTTGATCTATGGACAAACTTTACAAAAAATATATTTTCAACATTTCACTATAACATATCTTACCTCTGTCAGCCTGGGTAAGTGCTCACTATGGTACACATGAGAACACCTGTCACTGTGTGTTATTGTGGTTGCTTTTGTCATTTCTTCTCTGGAGGGATCCACACCACATGTCTTTTTTATATCATGACAAAAGCACAAAACAACTTGAAAATGTTCAAGTTAGTTTTTTATTAAGAACAGCACAGTAGGATAAAGTGGTGTATATTAACTGAGCAGAGCTTTTGTCCATTTCTGTGTCTTCTGTCCTCTGGGATATTTGTTTTTACTTTTTTATGGAGATTTGCATCCTCTGATAATGAAATTAATTAAATTAAAACATCACATTTACATGAGAAAATAACACACAAAAGCATTTAAAAAATAATCATAAATGGATGCACCAGGTACTGAGAGAAAATAAACTGCTCACAAAATATTAAATAGGGAAATAAGTTTAGTACATTAATTTACCTGAAAATGAAGATTTTCATCCTTTACCCACTCTCATGTTAACCATTGGATTACAAATCAAGATTTTAACTTTAATATTTTCCCATTATTTTTGTCCATCTATTTAAAGTCTATGAAATCAAAATCCTCACATAAAAAGTACATAAAAACATCCAATATTTCTGAAGAGACACAATCAAACTGTGATATGAAAATATAAAATAATTTCATTTGATCAGTGTTTATATGAATAAAAATCTAACACACACACACACACACACACACACACAGTGCACCAGTTATGGTACATGAACGTCACTGACTTATCGTTAACCATATACTGTACTACATCTGGGTTTGGAACAACATGAGGGTGAGAGTGAAGGATGACAAGCTTTATTTTTAGTTTCATTTTACTGTATTCTTTTAAAAAACTTTTTTAACAACCATTGTATATGAATAATAAAAACAAAAAGTCAAACATACTGTCACACCCCTGTGGACTGTTTTCTTTGGTTTTCCCCATGTATGCCCTTATTTGGTCTTTCCTGTTCCGTCTTCAATTATTACGTCATTGTTTAATCGTTCACACCTGTCTTCCTCTGATGAGTCTGAGTATATAAGTTTGGTTCTGTTCGCCTCTGGTTTGTCGGTTCTTGTATTGACATTCTAGTCTGTATTGTTTCCTAGTCTTTTGCGTGCATGTGGATTCCCTTCTGTTCCAAGTGTGGATTATTTAAATAAAAGTGTATGTACCGGATCTCCTCGTCCCTACTCCTCATTCCCCGCACACGACGCTGTGACACATACCTTCATTTGCATCTATTGGCACTATTTTCCATTCCAGGATGTTTTTGCTTTGACTTTTTTCAAGCGACTAGGTAAAGCTCTAAGGTTTTTCTTGACGGATTCTTGCTGCTGGAGAACGAGGCCATCTTCCTTGGGTAAACTGGATTTCAGGGTCTCACAAAGATCGTGAACAACTCTGGAATTATCAGCGCAAATATAGGATATGTCATGCAAAGTCTTGAGCTGTTCATGTAGATGCCGCTGATCTACTGCTACTCGTGATGACTGTGATTCACTGCTTTATGTCTGCTTCCCTGTGCATGGTACAGGACTATCAAAAACTTTGGAGAAGAGGCCTTCTTGTCTGCTGATTTCATTGCTCTGGGGATCTTGTGTTAAAGCAACGTTGAAATCCAGAGTTATATATGGGCTTTGACAGTACATTGGGCTAAGGTCAACCCATGTTTTGTCAGTATGCCTAAAAATGGCAAAGAAATGCTTGCATGGTAAGAATGTTGTTTTGAAGAGGACCCATTCACATGATGGGTATCTTTCAGAGTCACCAAGTTCTACTTTGTACCATGCAGAAGTTGTCTCATTCTTCTTTCAGGAAGGCTGGAACAGCTGGCTTGTAGGTCTTGTATTCACTACTGTAGATGAAGTTGAGCCTACCGTATGACAGCAACTGCTCTGGGACAAATTCACATACTAGCATTTCAAGCAGAGATGAAAGGCTTCCTGTGGTAGAAAATTTGAGGTAGAAGCTCTTCAACGATTTATTGAGTGCCTCAACTCCGTTGTTGGTGGTGACGGCCACAGAGAATCCATGCGGTGCATAGGCCCTATACCACCTCTGGAAAACAACAACAAAAACATTACCTTGATACAAGTAGGTTCTGAAAAAAGAATTAAACATAAGTAAATAAGCACAAAGAGAGTGGAAGTGCTCTAAATGCCTGCATGTCCTTTTACCTTCTACCTGTCTAAATGTACAACAATTGTACAATATGGTGTTATATGGTGTTAATATGGTGTTAGCTTTGGAAATATGGTGTTAGCTTTCACTGCTATGCTGATGATACCCAGCTCTATATTTCTTCGCGGCCTGGCGAAACGTACCAATTTGAAAAACTAATGGATTGTGTAGTTGAGTTAAAAAATTGGATGACAAGTAATTTCTTACTGCTAAATTCTGAAAAAACAGAGGTGTTAGTTATTGGGCCTAAAACCTCAGCGTGTAATAACCTAAAACACTGTCTAATACTTGATGACTGTTCTGTCAATTCTTCGTCATCAGTTAGGAACCTAGGTGTGCTATTTGATGGTAATCTTTCCTTTGAAAACCACATCTCTAGTATTTGCAAAACTGCATTTTTCCATCTCAAAAATATATCTAAACTACGACCTATGCTATCAATGTCAAATGCTGAAACATTAATTCATGCGTTTATGACCTCACGGTTAGATTATTGTAATGCTTTATTGGGTGGTTGTTCTGCTCGCTTAATAAACAAACTCCAGCTGGTCCAAAATGCAGCAGCTAGAGTTCTTACTAGAACCAAAAAGTATGATCATATTAGCCCGGTTCTGTCTACACTGCACTGGCTCCCTATTAAACATCGTATAGATTTTAAAATCTTGCTAATTACTTATAAAGCCCTGAATGGTTTAGCTCCCCAGTACCTGAGTGAGCTCTTATCGCATTATAGTCCCTCACGTCCGCTGCGTTCTCAAAACTCTGGCAATTTGATAATACCGAGAATATCAAAATCAACCGCGGGCGGCAGATCTTTTTCTTATTTAGCGCCCAAACTCTGGAACAATCTACCCTACAATGTTCGGGACGCAGACACACTCTGTCAGTTTAAATCTAGATTAAAGACCCATCTCTTTAACCTTGCTTACACATAACAAATCCACATTCTTATAATTCAAATCCGTTAAAGGATTGTTAGGCTGCACTAATTAGGTCAACCGGAACCGGGAACACTTCCCATAACACCCGATGTACTCGGTGCATCGTCAGAAGAATGGCATCTACGCTAATATTAGTCTGTTTCTCTCTTATTCCGAGGTCACATTAACCACCAGATCCAGTCCGAACCCAGCCCAGACGGTGGATCAGCACCTAGAGACGACCTCTACAGCCCTGAATGTCAGCGGAGTCCACATCAACTAGATGAGCCCCAGAGACGGATCCACATTAAAGACCACATCACCTAGACGGCTGTCGGCACAAGACCACGGGAACTTTGGCCAGAGGAGAACTGGCCCCCGACTGAGCCTGGTTTCTCCCAAGGTTTTTTTCTCCATTTGTCACCGATGGAGTTTTGGTTCCTTGCCGCTGTCGCCTCTGGCTTGCTTAGTTGGGGACACTTTCTCTTAACACAATATTGCATTTTATTTTATTGTTTTTGATTAACTACCTTTACCTATAATGTGAGTGTTTAATGTTGCCTTTGGCATTGTTGATGTACTGTTTCCTATTTAATACTGTACAGCCGCCTTGTCACAATTCTGTATTGTTAAAGGCGGTATATAAATAAAGGTGACTTGACTTGACTTGACAACAATTGAACATGAAATGTGGAATACAGAACATGTCCAGTGCAGTACCTCACCTCCCGAAAACATAACCACCTTCTATCAACATAATTTCTGACTTCAAGGGATTTGTAAACTTTGCTCTCCTTCAGTCTTTCAACCTCCCTATCACAAGATGATTCACTTGGGGCGCTAGCTATGTCACAAAGGTGGTCAAGTAGTTCTTTTTGATCAGAGGGGGACAACTTGATCTTGGCTGTCAGGGAGAGTACAGGGGAGATTAAAAGTCATTGGAAAAGTGGTACAACTTAGTTGTATTTTATAATTTACTTTACACCTGAAAACATTAATAAAATAATGCAAATGTACTTGGACACCTGCTTTTAATAAACAAGCTTGGCTATTCCAACAAAGCCACTGTGCAGTGCAGAATCAAGATTTGTCCACACAGAAATGACTAGTATAGCCAAACCTGTTAATTAGACTGGAATGCCCACATACTTTGGGCCAAATAGTGTGCGTAAACTGAATCTTAAATCTCTTATTAATAAAATATAAAATAAACTTAGTCTGTACTGGTGCAATGCTAAAAATAGCAACCAGTGTAAAGATTAAAACTTTATTGTTACCATGAATTGAGACTTTCAGCTATATATACACAGAAAAATATATTTTAATTGCAGTGCAATATTTTATATATTATAAATGCAAGTTTACTTCATCCATACCTTGCCTTGTCCATCGGATCCAAGCTTGCTCATGATGGAATGAGCATAGATACTTCTGAGAATTTGGAAATACATGTTCCAGAGCTTGGTATTGTTGTTGTGAGTAATCAAGCATGAAGAATTTTGGTTCCCAATGCTGATTCCACTGTTAAGGGCTTTGGTTATTGCAGCAGTTGTCTCATTTTCACAAATAAACTCAGCGATGGGTTTGTATCCAACATTTGTCCGAACGACAAGAAGAAACAAGGGCAATGCATATTTGGTTGTTCTGTAAGTTGCGTCAAGAAGGACCATATCTCCATAGCGCTTAAGTAACTCTTGTTGTTGTGCATTCTGATGAATAAACAAGAAAGTTTCTTGTGAAGATGTTATCTCTTCTGTGTCGATACACTCCAAATCAGAGTCTTCTGCATCTGGAAATCCTTGTTCTTCCACTTTCACTTCAAACTTGCTTGCATGGTAAGAAGTTCATGTAGATGCCGCTGATCTACTGCTACTCGTGATGACTGTGATTCACTGCTTTATGTCTGCTTCCCTGTGCATGGTGCAGGACTATCAAAAACTTCAGAGAAGAGGCCTTCTTGTCTGCTGATTTCATTGCTCTGGGGATCTTGTGTTAAAGCAACGTTGAAATCCAGAGTTATATATGGGCTTTGACAGTACATTGGGCTAAGGTCAACCCATGTTTTGTCAGTATGCCTAAAAATGGCAAAGAAATGCTTGCATGGTAAGAATGTTGTTTTGAAGAGGACCCATTCACATGATGGGTATCTTTCAGAGTCACCAAGTTCTACTTTGTACCATGCAGAAGTTGTCTCATTCTTCTTTCAGGAAGGCTGGAACAGCTGGCTTGTAGGTCTTGCATTCACTACTGTAGATGAAGTTGAGCCTACCGTATGACAGCAACTGCTCTGGGACAAATTCACATACTAGCATTTCAAGCAGAGATGAAAGGCTTCCTGTGGTAGAAAATTTGAGGTAGAAGCTCTTCAACGATTTATTGAGTGCCTCAACTCCGTTGTTGGTGGTGACGGCCACTGTGACAGGTCTCCGGTTCTCCCTACTACGGCCGGCCAGTGGGCGGGGCCAGGAGACTCATCAAGTGAATGATCTCCACCTGTTCTTCCTGCCATAAATGTTGGGGCTGTGTTGGCGTGGTGTGGCCTGCTCCCGGTTCTTGTTTTGTTTGTTTATTTAGATTTTGTTATTAGTTAAACTTGGTTCTATCGGACGCTTTGACATCATGGTCCGACCGAAATAGTGTTTATGTTGATTTTGTGTTTTATGTGTTTTTTTACTAATGTTAATAAATACTTTCCGTTGCAACCTAACCAACTCGACTTTGTCCTCCATTGATTTGTCACGGCTTTGAGCCTGTCGTGACACCACAGAGAATCCATGCGGTGCATAGGCCCTATACCACCTCTGGAAAACAACAACAAAAACATTACCTTGATACAAGTAGGTTCTGAAGAAAGAATTGAACATAAGTAAATAAGCACAAAGAGAGTGGAAGTGCTCTAAATGCCTGCCTGTCCTTTTACCTTCTACCTGTCTAAATGTACAACAATTGAACATGGAATGTGGAATACAGAACATGTCCAGTGCAGTCCTCCACTTCCCGAACACATAACCACCTTCTATCAACATAATTTCTGACTTCAAGGGATTTATAAACTTTGCTCTCCTTCAGTCTTTCAACCTCCCTATCACAAGATGATTCACTTGGGGCGCTAGCTATGTCACGAAGGTGGTCAAGTAGTTCTTTTTGATCAGAGGGGGACAACTTGATCTTGGCTGTCAGGGAGAGTACAGGGGAGATTAAAAGTCATTGGAAAAGTGGTACAACTTAGTTGTATTTTATAATTTACTTTACACCTGAAAACATTAATAAAATAATGCAAATGTACTTGGACACCTGCTTTTAATAAACAAGCTTGGCTATTCCAACAAAGCCACTGTGCAGTGCAGAATCAAGATTTGTCCACACAAAAATGACTAGTATAGCCAAACCTGTTAATTAGACTGGACTGCCCACATACTTTGGGCCAAATAGTGTGCGTAAACTGTATCTTAAAGCTCTTATTAATAAATAAATAAACTTAGTCTGTACTGGTGTAATGCTAATCATGAGTAAAAATAGCAACCAATGTAAAGATTAAAACTTTATTGTTACCATGAATCAAGACTTTCAGCTGCAGTGCAATATTTTATATATTATAAATGCAAGTTTACTTCATCCATACCTTGCCTTGTCCATCGGATCCAAGCTTGCTCACGATGGAATGAGCATAGATACTTCTGAGAATTTGGAAATACATGTTCCAGAGCTTGGTATTGTTGTTGCGAGTAATCAAGCATGAAGAATTTTGGTTCCCAATGCTGATTCCACTGTTAAGGGCTTCGGTTATTGCAGCAGTTGTCTCATTTTCACAAATAAACTTAGCGATGGGTTTGTATCCAACATTTGTCCGAACGACAAGAAGAAACAAGGGCAATGCATATTTGGTTGTTCTGTAAGTTGCGTCAAGAAGGACCATATCTCCATAGCGCTTAAGTAACTCTTGTTGTTGTGCATTCTGATGAATAAACAAGAAAGTTTCCTGTGAAGATGTTATCTCTTCTGTGTCGATACACTCCAAATCAGAGTCTTCTGCATCTGGAAATCCTTGTTCTTCCACTTTCACTTCGAACTTCACAGCTGTCTGCTCAATGTTGTTCTCTGTACATTTCCGAAAGAAAAACATGGCACTTGGATCTGTTAATTTCCATTCATCAATTTTTTTATTTTTTTTTTCTACCTGCAGTTGATCAAAGCCAGAATATTTTCCAGAAACTAAGGCATGATGCACATGGTTTTGGATAACATGGCTTGAAGGGTAGTACGATGGGTCTTGCGGATGTGGTACAATGCTTCCCATCTCTGAAAGCTCTTTCTGGACAGAGGTTTTCAGAATCTTCAGGAAAGGGACTGAGGTTATTCCAAGTGAGACATATTCCTGTATTTTGTCATGTACCATGTAATGGATGTTATTGGAGAAATGACAGTGTTGTGGCTTTTGTGTGCTTCTGCCAAAGGTATTTTGACATGGATAATTTCTGAAGTGATGGTGGTGTTTCCTTTTAATGACTCCAGAACACCCTTAATTGCTGCTTGTTTTTCAGTCCTAGAACTTGTTTTAGTCACAGCAAACTGGTCATATCTGTGAAAAACAACACTGTTTAATGCATATTCGATAAATATCCAATATGTTCAACCACTCCTATATGAGACAACACAAGAAATATGTATTTCATCATTAAATAAATAAATAAAAACTTTAAAACAGTGGTCAATTATAGCATTATCGTGGGTGTGTGTTTTTAAAGAGTCAGAAAAAAACAGAAGAAGAAACATCAGCATTTGTCAAAATGAAAACTGGGGCACTAAGCAAAAACAGTTGATAACCACTGGGTCTCAATCATAAAGCATATGCATGCACAAATTTGTGCATGAAAGCTGTGTAGAAACATTTCCACAAAAAAAAAAAAAAAAAAAAAAAAAAAGTGACTCAGTAACTTTCAATCTAAAATGTAAAATTTACAGAAAAATATAGGAACAAATAAAAATCAAAAATCACACTTGTTGGCCTTATAAGCATGTTAAGATGAAAATTTGTAAGCATAAGAAAAGGTACGTTATCTCAAGCTGTGAAGCAACTGTGAAGAGATCTGTAATGTCTGCATAGCAGGTGTTTATTGTGTTCGAACTTATTTTAAGGATGCTGTTTGTGGCATTGCTAATAGATGTTGCTGTGCATGTTCTCATTTTTATTGAGTGTCATGTTTGCTGAGATTTACAAAAGAAAAGGAAAAGGACATGGTTTTGGTGTGTGTTTTTTTTTTTTGTAAATTATTTACCTCAGGCACACAGTTGCTTATTTAGAAAACTCAGAATTCATCAACATTAGAATGAGGTTAAGAATAAATTAAAGTATATTGTACACATGTTGTGGATTACACAAACAGTTCTTTTGAGAAATTGAAATGTGCAAATAAATATGAATTGTATACACAATTATTAGTGAATGAGGCTCACTATTCCCACTGTTTTACAGCTATTTTAAGTTGTGTAAGGATTAATAAATATTGAGTATTTTTTTAAAGAGAAACTGCTTTTTATTTCATCTAACATTTTTGCACATCTGAATTCCTTTTTAAAGATGTGCTCCTGTCTACATATTATGTATACTGTATATTAAGCCATGCTAATGTAATGCTACCTTACTACATATCGGACGTAAAGTTCCAATCCACTTTCTTGCTGTTTTGAATATGGAACCTTTTTTTTCTTGTGTATTCATGTTCAGTATGCTGGAGAATGAAAGAAAATAAAGCTTTAATTGCATATTTTTAGAGCCAGACACTAGCATTTATTTGTGAGTGAACAAATATATACATATATATATATATATATATATAATATATAACGTATGGATTTCTTACATTTTAAAGGCAGACTATCTTAGAACATTTATATAATGGGCGAGTACACCATGAATACATCTTTCAGACCATGTTTGTCTTATCCTGAATACCAACAGTACACCTGTAATAAGTGTTCATATATTCAAGCTACTTTAGACCAAGCGAAATGCCAACTGCTGTGGAATAGCTCAGGCTACAATGTTTTTTCACAAGACGCATACAGTTTTGTTTATCAACCACTAGAGCGGCAAGAATAACATAGTGTATCTGTAAATGAAAATTCTTTATTTATAGAATATTCATCTCCAGTTCACATGAGTTCAATGATGCATGGAAGTTGTGTTAATGTGAGAGAAGACATAGTTTTGTAAACACGTTATAGATTAATATCACAGACAAAAAAAAAAAATAATAAATAAATAAATAAATTACAGCCAAAGTTAAATCATTGGAGTCACATGGATTACTCTAGTGATGTCTTTACTATCTTTCTGGAGTTTGAAAGTGATAATTACATAGCTCTTAATGGAGGGTCAGAGATCTCTCAGATGAACAAAAGTCTTGGAGTAATTAATGACAGAATTGTCATTTTTGGGTAAACTAACCATTTAACAAAACGTACATTTGTTATTTCATACTGTAATTTCTATGACTAAGTTTCTAAACATGAGAAGAAATAAGAAAAACACTGTTGGTGTGCTTAAACTTTTGTTGGGTAGTGTAAAACTACATTTTACTTCTTTAGCATAAGGGGTGTTCAATCCTGAACCTGGGGGGGCTACCTTACAGAAAAGTTTATTTAGAGCCCTAAGCTGTGATTGCTTATATCAGCTAATAAAGGTCTTCAAAAATCACTAAAATCTGTGGCAAAGTGGCCCTCCAGGAACAAAAATAGACACCTCCGCCTTGGATTCATTAACAGTGTGTTTATCAGAATGTGTAGCGATACATACCAAATCATCTGTTGTGGGTGTCTTCTTGTAGTTTTTTTAAATGCTGACAAGCATACCACCCTTCTTTTCACAGAGAGTGTTAGAGTTTGAGCTAATATTCAAAATGAGTTAATTTCTTATTGTCTGTTTTTCAATTCAAAATCAATTTTATACACCATCATTAGTTGTTTCTTATAACGTGTGAATATACCCCCTATTGTATTCTACAACTAAAACATCCGGATTGCTTTGTTATCACTAGTTTTGTTTTGATTTCCGAGTTGCTAGCTTATAGCCCGTTAGCAGCACCAGCGTGGTTGCCGCTAATCCTGCTTGCATTGTTTACACACTGCTTACACACATTTCCATTGTTTACTCACTGTTACTTGCTTTAATGGCGAATTTGTGTCCACCTTTGAGTGCAGGTGAGGACACTGTTCGAGCTGCACTCGTTGCAGCTCGAGAGCTGGAGGCCGTGGAGAAGCAGATCCAGGAGCTGTTGGTGAGGCAGACGGAGCTGAGAGAGCGGAGAGCCGCTCTGGAATCCTCCCGGGTAAGTATACAGCGCGATACTAACACTCTGACCACCTCTACTCCGTGTGCTTCTCTGCACAGCTCCCGTGCACCCTGGACGCGATCTTCCCAGATGTCCTTCACTCCGGCGCCGGGACACCACGGACCCTGGGTGCAGCAGCAGCGGAAGACGCGAGCCAGGCCCCGGCCGAGGACCTCGCCCCCTCCGCCGCCTCCGGTCTTCGAGATCTCCACCCGGAACCGCTTCGCTCCCCTCCGCGAGACGGAACGCGACGCTGTGATCGTCGGAGACTCCATTGTCCGGTACGTACGTGCTACTTTAGCTAAAGGTAAAGTCCACACCCACTGTTTTCCTGGTGCTCGCGTTCTCGATGTTTCTGCGCAGATACCCGCAATCCTGAAGGACGGCGAGAGCGTCGGCGCGATCGTCCTGCACGCGGGGGTGAACGACACCAGGCTGCGGCAGACGGAGGTTCTGAAGAGGGACTTCAGCAGCCTGATCGAGACGGTTCGCAGCACGTCGCCCGCGACGAGGATCATCGTGTCAGGACCGCTTCCCACGTATCGACGTGGGCACGAAAGGTTCAGTAGACTTCTTGCTCTAAATGAATGGTTATTGACATGGTGTAAAGAACAGAAACTGCTCTTTGTTAATAATTGGAATCTTTTCTGGGAACGTCCTAGGCTTTTCCGTGCTGATGGCCTGCACCCCAGCAGAGTCGGAGCGGAGCTGCTGTCGGACAACATCTCCAGGACGCTACGCTCCATTTGACTAGTAAGTACATTCTCAAATGATTGCTACGATGGCTTTTGTTCTGAACGCTTAAATGATAGTAGTTGCACTGTCCAATCTATAAAGACTGTGTCTGTTCCTCGAATAGTGAGGTCAAAACATAAATTTAATGCAGGATCTAGAAAAATCTGATCGTAATTAAACCAGAAAAAAGCAAAATACACGAACAGAAACCATTTTTAAAGCTTGGGCTCCTAAACATTAGATCACTTGCACCCAAAGCAGTTATTGTGAATGAAATGATCACAGATAATAGTTTTGATGTACTCTGCTTAACTGAAACCTGGCTAAAACCTAATGATTATATTGGTCTAAATGGGTCTACTCCACCAAACTACTATTATAAGCATGAGCCCCGTCAGAGTGGTCGTGGTGGTGGTGTTGCAACAATATATAGTGATATTTTCAATGTTACTCAGAAAACAGGATACAGGTTTAATTCATTTGAAATACTTTTGCTTAATGTTACTCTGCCAGATATGCAAAAGAAATCTCTCCTATCTCTTGTTTTAGCTACTGTGTATAGACCGCCAGGGCCATATACAGATTTCCTAAAAGAATTTGCAGAATTCCTTTCAGAACTATTGGTTAATTTTGATAAAGTGCTAATTGTCGGAGATTTTAACATTCACGTTGATAATACAAATGATGCGTTAGGACTTGCGTTTACTGACCTAATAAACTCTTTTGGAGTCAAGCAAAATGTCACTGGGCCCACTCATCGTTTTAATCATACGCTAGATTTAATTATATCGCATGGAATTGATCTTACTGATATAGATATCGTACCTCAAAGTGATGATGTTTCTGACCATTTCCTTGTATCGTGCATGCTGCGTATCACTGATATTAACTGTATGGCTCCGCGTTATCGTCTTGGCAGAACTATTGTTCCAGCCACCAAAGATAGATTTACAAATAACCTGCCTGATTTATCTCAACTGCTCTGTGTACCCCTTAATACACAGGATCTAGACAAAATGACTAGCAATATGGGCACCATCTTCTCCGATACGTTAGAAGCTGTTGCCCCCATCAAATTGAAAAAAGTTAGAGAAAAACGTATTGCGCCATGGTACAACAGTAATACCCATTCCCTCAAAAAAGAAACTCGCAATCTTGAGCGCAAATGGAGAAAAACTAACTTGGAAGTTTAGAATTGCATGGAAAAACTGTATGTCCAGATACAGACAGGCTTTAAAAGCTGCTAGGGCTGAGCATTTCCGCGAACTCATAGAAAATAACCAAAACAATCCAAGGTTTTTATTTAGCACAGTGGCTAGATTAACAAATAACCAGACACCACCTGATCTAAATATTCCTTTACAGTTTAATAGCAATGACTTTATGAATTTCTTCACTGATAAAATAGATAACATCAGAAATACAATAACCAATGTAGATTATACTGCATCTAATATGTCAACTTCTTTCGTCGCACCCAAAGAAAAACTGCAGTACTTTACCGCTATAGGACAGGAAGAGTTAAATAAACTCATCACTGTGTCTAAACCAACAACATGCCTATTAGATCCCGTACCCACTAAATTACTAAAAGAATTGTTACCTGTGGCAGAAGAACCGCTTCTCAATATTATCAACTCATCGTTATCTTTAGGTCACGTCCCTAAACCATTCAAGCTGGCGGTTATTAAGCCTCTTATTAAGAAACCACACTAGACCCTAGTGAACTGGCAAATTATAGACCCATTTCTAATCTTCCATTTATGTCTAAAATTTTAGAGAAAGTTATATCTGCTCAACTGTGCTCATTCTTGCAAAAAAATGATATCTATGAAGAATTTCAGTCAGGCTTCAGGCCCCATCACAGCACAGAAACTGCACTTGTTAAAATCACTAATGACTTGCTTCTTGCGTCAGACCAAGGCTGCATCTCACTGCTAGTTTTACTTGATCTTAGTGCTGCGTTTGACACTATAGATCATGACATACTAATAGATCGACTACAAAATTATGCAGGTATCCAAGGGCAGGCTTTAAAATGGTTTAGATCCTACCTGTCTGATCGCTACCACTTTGTTTATTTAAATGGGGAGTCATCTCAGTTATCACCAGTAAAGTATGGAGTGCCACAAGGATCTGTTCTAGGTCCTCTACTATTTTCAATATACATGCTGCCCCTTGGTAATATTATTAGAAAACACGGGATTAGTTTCCATTGTTATGCTGATGATACTCAACTATATATCTCAACAAGACCAGATGAAACTTCTGAATTATCAAAGTTAACAGAGTGCGTTAAAAATGTAAAAGATTGGATGACCAACAATTTTCTGCTATTAAATTCAGATAAGACAGAGATATTACTTATTGGACCTAAAAACAATACACAGAATCTTTTGACTTACAATTTACAACTAGACGGATGTACTGTTACTTCCACTACAGTCAAAAGCCTGGGTGTTATATTAGACAGCAACTTGTCTTTTGAAAATCATATTTCTCATGTTACAAAAACAGCATTCTTCCATCTTAGAAACATTGCCAAGCTGCGAAACATGTTACCTGTTTCTGATGCAGAAAAGCTAGTTCACGCATTCATGACCTCTAGACTGGACTATTGTAATGCACTACTAGGTGGTTGTCCTGCATCTTCAATAAACAAGCTACAGATAGTCCAAAATGCAGCTGCTAGAGTCCTTACCAGGTCAAGAAAATATGATCATATTACCCCAATTTTAAAGTCTCTGCACTGGCTGCCTATTAGGTTCCGCATCAGCTACAAAATAGCACTTCTTACCTATAAGGCACTTAACGGTTTAGCTCCTGCGTACCTAACTAGTCTTCTACCACGCTACAATCCATCACGCTCCCTAAGGTCACAAAACTCTGGACTGTTGGTAGTACCTAGGATAGCAAAGTCCACTAAAGGAGGTAGAGCTTTTTCACATTTGGCACCCAAACTCTGGAACAGCCTTCCTGATAACGTTCGGGGTTCAGACACACTCTCTCTGTTTAAATCTAGATTAAAGACACATCTTTTTAGCCAAGCATTCAAATAATGCATCTCATAAACTTTTTCTGCAGCTATATCTGATCAAATGTTCATTTTAATCTTTTAGCTCTGGTTTAACAAACCTTCCTTTTCTTAGTTTGAACAGCAGCTACGCTAATTATGTTCCTATTTGTTCTCTGTTTTTGCCATGGGATTGACATCCCATGGTAACTAGGAATTCACAAGCTCCAGTGTGGATCCAGAACACTTAAAAAAGATGATGCCAACCCTTCAGAGGACTTCAGATGATGCCAACCCTGATGCCAACCCTGAAAACATACAGCACTACCGAATTCTGCTACAAATTTATAGTGTTCTTTGTCTGTTTGATTACGTCATTAATTGATCTTTACCACACATCTCTACCATATGTACATCATAGCCAGTCTGAAAGAAACAAACAAAGTATATTATTTTGAAGACGTTCATACTTTCGTCTACATGATCTTTTTATTCTTTATATTCACTCAGTATAATTGTGGAAAGATGCATTTATACTGTATATAAAAACACCAATTAATTAATTAATTAATTACTAAAATTAACCATGGTTTATTACAGTAAAAGTGTGGTAACCGTGTTTTTTTTTTTTTTTTTTTTTGTTTGTTTTTTTTTTACCGAATTGATTACCACTGTATTACCAGTTTTACTACAAATACCATGTTTAAACTATGGTTAAACTAAACTATCGTTCCCTCGCAAAACTTTGCGTTTCCTCGAAAAACTTTTGCGTTCTCTCGCAAAACCAGCTGAGTTCGGACAAACACTTCCTGTTAACTTTACAGCTTGTAGTGGTTCCTAGCTTGACGTTTGCAATTGAGCATAGAAAGAAACGCTTAATTAATGGGCTAATACATTTTATATTTTATTAAAAAAATATACTACAGGCAATTAATGATGTAATCCATTAAGCCAGTGGTTCTCAAACTTTCTACAGTGGCGTACCCCCTAGAGCATTTAACATTCTTGTGAGTACCCCCACCGCAGTCACCTTTTCCGTTACAATATTTGCCCACTTAAATTGATTTACATGTGCATTTTTTAGCGTTAGAGAGGTTAGAGGTATTTCTAATCTTAACAGCTGTATGTCATGCATGTCATATTCTTAACGTTTCTTTAAGTGTATTAATATAATAAATAAAACAATAAATAATGGCAAAACGAAGTGATACTTGTAGATTCAAACTGAATCGCCAGTCACTGTCTTAATGAGCAAAGCGTCGCGTCATTCATTCATTCAATAACTAAGTAAATGGTTAGTTATGAATGGGTTATTAATCACGGACTCTCCAAATGGTTAAAAGCTGCAGATTAATTTAGCAACGAAACATCGCTGTTGCTTGGAGACACGCCAGTTCTGTTGCGGATTTTGTTGGAACTTTTATTATTTCGTTGTAAAATATAACAGACATCATTGACAATATTGTGTTTAAAATGTAGGCTACGTTTAAAAATGTCACTTAATATTACTCTTCTTGTTGAACTGCTATTTAAAACCAATGTTGCATTTGCAGTCGTTTGGATATTGCATTCTCGTATTTTAAACATGAATATACATATTTTTCTGTACAGAAGAGAATTTTTATATTTCAGCTATTTGATCGCGCCGGCGCCTCAAGCGCACATATTCATTGCAAACAGCGCAGCCTGTTCATTATTAAAATAACAGAATCACCCAAACAGATAAAAAGTTACGCTAGTCAATTTAAATAGTCTGTGCCGTACAGCGTGAGCACAGGTCCAATCCACTGCTGCACATTTTTGTTCACTATGATTTTTTCACACCGATATTGGAACGTACAAAGCCTGGTTAATTTAATGGTTTAGCTGCAAATACATTGTGAATATGGAAACATTTGGATTTGTGCTGAAGGAGAGCGAAACCTGAGCCCATACTTTCAGTTTCGCTTTAAATTATTTATTTTGGTTTATTTATAGCTAAATAAGCTTAGACCTATATTATTATATAAGATACTGCATTATATTATATTTATTCATTAAAATGAATAAGTTATAGTTTTTTTTTTTTTTTTTTTTTTTTTTTTTTTGGTCTGTTCTGAATAGGGTTAAATTTGTTGTGGAGTGCGGGGGAAGTAAAATAGGCCGTAGGCCTGCTGGTAGTATTATTTCTGAATAAAATGCGCCTAAAAGGCTACGTGACTTATTTGTTTTATTTTTCCTTTCAAAAACTTAAAAATTGTTTTTTTTTTTGTTTGTTTTTTTCTTAACCCCCAAAAAAAAAAAAAAAAAAAAAAAACAAGCAGCAAACAAATTAACCATGGTTTTAAATAAAAACCAAATAAAATAAAACAAAAAAACATGGTTACTATTGCATTTATGACTATCTGCTTTATTGAGAATAATGCTAAAGGTATTAATATTAAAATTGTTATTAGTATTAATAGCATTTATTAATATCGAACTGGTCCTCCTCTGTCACTGTTTTAGTACATTAATCCACATTAAGCGTTTTAGAATGTTGTAGAAATCGTGCCTTAAACTATAAGCAATTAAATGACTGTATATCTATAATAGGCCACTTGAGTCCAAGTTCAGTATAAAACTCTGAACCACTCCGTTGTGAACATACTGAGCTGAGTAAACAGGGAGTGTTTGTCCGAACGTTTTGCGAGAGAACGCAAAAGTTTTTGCAAGAGAACGCAAGAGAACCTCTTAATTAATCGGGTTTTTAGTGGAAAGGGGTGTTTTCCCAACACCTCCAGAAACGCCCACTTTACGTCGTGGTAATGAAACCCCTGAAATTTAGTGAATGCCTTCCTAGAAGGCCCTAACTAAGCGTTTTATGCACTGAGGCTCTAACTAAATTTGATATGCATAAAACTTCTAACACATCAAGAAGTGTCTTTCTGCATTGTAAATAACATTCCTTTCATGCATGTGAAACATTTTTTATGTGGGTCAGCTTTACTCATGAAACTGCATGAACTAGGGTTTTCTGACTGAGAAAAGACGTTTTTCTCGTCTCGCAGCCCTCGGTTCGCTCCTTTTGCTATTATATCACAGACCCATTGTCCTATCCTCCACAGGAATCCGCCGGCCCCAGGATTACTCCTTCTCTGCCAGTCATCGCTGCCGAACCTGAGCCTGAGCCTGAGCCTTAGCCTTAGCCTCAGCCTCCATCGCCGCCATCGCTCTGCTCAACAAGCCACACGATTTCTCCGACGCCGAGGCTTAACCTCGCCTCCACTGCCGAAACTTCAAACTTCCCGGCATCCTCGTATCATTCGGCCGCGCCAACAATTCCTCAGATTGGAAAGTGGACAGTATTTGAGCCCGAGGCGAACGCTGGTTAATCGTTCTCACGGAAGGTAAACAAAGCGGATCTGTACGATCTATTCGTCACCCTCCAAATCAGCCAGCCTCACTTATAAATCCACTCCAGCCACCAAGGCGGACAATAGATCGAGCAAAGCCCCTAACTCACTCGATACCACCGTTGTCCCGCACAAAATCTGATTCCTCGCGAACATCGGGTCCCAGCAGCAGGCCTTCAAGGAGTTCACTGCGCCTCTCCCAGCCACATCGCCGTTTGCTATCCGGCCTCTAGCTTCTGTTTCCGGAGTCTAGCGTCAGACAGTCTCCACTAGCCACGCAGACCATCTGTTTCGTCTAATAATTTTAAGCTAAAAATCGCTAAAGCAGGTCATTTGTTGCTAAAAGTTGTTAAACGACCTCGTGACTGCATTGGACGTTAATGTCATTACATAACCACGACATAAAGTGCCCGGTATATGCACTGCAACTTTCCGTATTTTCAACCGCATTTTACCCACATTTAATTTAACATTGCATTTAGGAAAGCCAATAGACAAGAGTGATAAGATTAATGATTTGTTTCAACGAGATCAACAGGGACAAAAAGACTTTCACCGTTGATTATTTGGACCAACAGTAAATAACTAACGATCGATAAATAATTTTAAAAAAAGACATTTTACCATTTGTAATTTACACATTGCTTTTTTTAGGAAAGCCAATAGACAAGAGTGATAAGATTAATGATTTGTTTACTTTGGACGAGATCAACAGGGACAAAAAGACTTTTCGACTGCAGATCATGTCTATTCCGAAAAGACGTTGAAATTGACTTTGACTTTTTTGATTATAGTGGACCAACAGTAACTAACTATGGCTTCTGCCTCTTTGACTTTTTTCGACTTTTCTTCGACTTCTAATAAAAAAGACATTTTACCATTTTTTAACTTTTAAAGGTTGTTAAAATTGCCTCTTTGACTTTTTCTTCTAATTTTTCTATGACTTCTGCCTTGACTTTTTCTTCAGCTTTTTGTATGGCTCTGCCTCTTCGACTTTTTTTCGACCTTTTCTATGGCTTCTGCCTCTTCGACCCAACAAACATTCTACTTCTCCGACTTTTCTTCATGTCTTTTTGTATGGCTCGTTTCTTGACTTCGACCTTTTCTTTGACTTCTGCCTCTTCGACTTTTTCTTCGACTTTTTGTACTTCTGCCTCTTTGACTTTTTTTCTTTTTCTATGGCTTCTGCTTTTTTATCCTCTTTGAATTCTACTTTTCAACTTTTTCTATGGCTTCTGCCTCTTCGACTTTTTCTTCAACTTTTCTATGACTTCTGCTGCATCAGCTTTTTCTTCGACTTTTCTTGACTTCTACTCTTTGACTTTTTCTCTTTTCAACTTTTTCTATGAGTTCTGGTTCTTCGACTTTTTTTTCCTCATCAGCTTTTTTTCTTCTGACTTTTTCTTCTTTTTTCTTCAACTTTACTTCTTCAACTTATGGCTTTTCTTTTCTATGACTTCCGCCTCTTAAACTTTTCTTCGACTTCTTCTTCGACTTTTTCTATGGCTTCTGCCTCTTCGACTTTTTCTTCGACTTTTTCTATGGCTTCTGCCTCTTTGACTTTTTCTTCAACTTTTTCTTCAACTTTTACTTTGTCTGTTTCTATGACTTTTCTTCTTAAACTTCTAATTCTTCGACTTTTCTATGGCTTCTGCCTCTTCGACTAATTCTTCGATTTCTACAACTTCAACTTTTTCTATGGTTTCTGCCTCTTCGACTTTTTCTTCGACTTCTACTTCTTTGACTTTTTCTTTTTTTTTGACTTTTTCTTCGACTTTTTCTATGACTTCTACCTCATCAACTTTTTTTCGACTTTTTCTATGGCTTCTGCCTCTTTGACTTTTTCTTCAACTTTTTCTATGGCTTTTGCCTCTTCAACTTTTTTCGACTTCTACTTCTTTGACTTTTCTTCTTCTTCTGACTTTTTCTTAGATGTCTTTTGCCTTCTGCCTTTTGACTTTTTCTTCGACTTTTTCCATGGCTTCTGCCTCTTTGAAATTTTTCGACCTTTTTTTCTGACTTTGACCTCTTTGACTTCAACTTCGACTTTTCTATGGCTTCTGCCTCTTTGACTTTTTTTCGACTTTTTTCTATGGCTTCTGCCTCTTTGACTTTTTCTTGACTTTGGTGCTGTAAACCAAGATGCTCAGTTCAGCCCATCCTGGCAACAGGCAGCATGCTCTTGGTGTATCTGACTGCAAATCACCTCCTCTGATGCTACAGAGGAAAACTGATGCTTCAGTTTTCAAAATGGACAAGATTTTCAACTGCTGCTGCTACCGTCACCATCGGTACCCTCACAATGGCACTGACTTGTCTGTTGTATTCGGTAAGTGCTATTTGTTGGGGTAGTTTCAAGTGACCAGTGCTTCAAGAGGCAGTTGCTACGCTGAGTTCTACATGCATCGCTCATTTAATCACAGTATTCGACACATTAAGATTACTTCAAATGGGAGCATTGATTGGTCCTGTTCATAAGTGCTTCTCTTTGGGGTAGTTTTAATGAGGAAGTGATCTGCAGGCAAGGCTCCACCTTTTTCCTTGTATTGAACATTTTTCCACCAGTAAAACTCCCATCCCAACATGTAATTTTTGAATGCTAAAACGATAGGGCCACATTTGACCACTATTTTGCATCCTCCTCTATTTTTTTTTTTTTTTTTCATTTCCTTGCCCTCTGGACTGCAAACCAGCAGATGTCTACTCTAACTTTAGCATCTTTCTTTTCAACCAAAGCAGAAAGTGCTATCAAGTTGGGGTAAATGTTTGCTGACTGGCTGTCCACCCCCTGTGTCCTGTTTTGGCTTTATTCAGTACAAAGAGAAGCATTTTCGTTTGAAGGAGACCCTCTAGATGACTACAAAGAGAAGCATTTGTGATTCTATGTAAGAATAAGTGCTTCTCTTTGGGGCAGTCTTGTTGGTGTTTTATCATCATGGAGTTCTCCCATTGTCATCACTGTACCCATTGTAAAAACTAGAGGGTGCTGTTTTACCCTAAGTTTTGGTCTAGCACTCTTTGTTTTTGTGCCGTGTGTGATTCGGTCCTTTCTAAAAGGACTCTAGTCTTTTCTACATTCAGAAACCCTGAAAATAGTCACATTTGCATGACATGCTTTAAATGTGTGAAAAGCCCATCCTTGCTCCTGAACGCACAGGCGTTCCAAAGATATTAACGCAGCAATCAAAGCTTAACGGCCTTTCGCAAATACCCATGTGCCAACGACCACAGCAAAGCCAAAGGGGCATGGACACGCTTATAATGGGTGCTGTAAACCAAGATGCTCAGTTCAGCCCATCCTGGCAACAGGCAGCATGCTCTTGGTGTATCTGACTGCAAATCACCTCCTCTGATGCTACGGAGGAAAACTGATGCTTCAGTTTTCAAAATGGACAAGATTTTCAACTGCTGCTACCGTCACCATCGGTACCCTCACAATGGCACTGACTTGTCTGTTGTATTCGGTAAGTGCTATTTGTTGGGGTAGTTTCAAGTGACCAGTGCTTCAAGAGGCAGTTGCTACGCTGAGTTCTACATGCATCGCTCATTTAATCACAGTATTCGACACATTAAGATTACTTCAAATGGGAGCATTGTTTGGTCCTGTTCATAAGTGCTTCTCTTTGGGGTAGTTTTAATGAGGAAGTGATCTGCAGGCAAGGCTCCACCTTTTTCCTTGTATTGAACATTTTTCCACCAGTAAAACTCCCATCCCAACATGTAATTTTTGAATGCTAAAACGATAGGGCCACATTTGATCACTATTTTGCATCCTCCTCTATACCCACTTTTTTTCATTTTTTTTTTTTCATTTCCTTGCCCTCTGGACTGCAAACCAGCAGATGTCTACTCTAACTTTAGCATCTTTCTTTTCAACCAAAGCAGAAAGTGCTATCAAGTTGGGGTAAATGTTTGCTGACTGGCTCCCCCTGTGTCCACTTGGCTTTATTCAGTTCTGTTTCGTTTGAAGGAGACCCTCTAGATGACTACAAAGAGAAGCATTTGTGATTCTATGTAAGAATAAGTGCTTCTCTTTGGGGCAGTCTTGTTGGTGTTTTATCATCATGGAGTTCTCCCATTGTCATCACTGTACCCATTGTAAAAACTAGAGGGTGCTGTTTTACCCTAAGTTTTGGTCTAGCACTCTTTTTTTTTTGTGCCGTGTGTGATTCGGTCCTTTCTAAAAGGACTCTAGTCTTTTCTACATTCAGAAACCCTGAAAATAGTCACATTTGCATGACATGCTTTAAATGTGTGAAAAGATATTAACGCAGCAATCAAAGCTTAACGGCCTTTCGCAAATACCCATGTGCCAACGACCACAGCAAAGCCAAAGGGGCATGGACACGCTTATAATGGGTGCTGTAAACCAAGATGCTCAGTTCAGCCCATCCTGGCAACAGGCAGCATGCTCTTGGTGTATCTGACTGCAAATCACCTCCTCTGATGCTACAGAGGAAAAGAGCTTCAGTTTTCAAAATGGACAAGATTTTCAACTGCTGCTGCTGCCACCGTCACCATCGGTACCCTCACAATGGCACTGACTTGTCTGTTGTATTCGGTAAGTGCTATTTGTTGGGGTAGTTTCAAGTGACCAGTGCTTCAAGAGGCAGTTGCTACGCTGAGTTCTACATGCATCGCTCATTTAATCACAGTATTCGACACATTAAGATTACTTCAAATGGGAGCATTGATTGGTCCTGTTCATAAGTGCTTCTCTTTGGGGTAGTTTTAATGAGGAAGTGATCTGCAGGCAAGGCTCCACCTTTTTCCTTGTATTGAACATTTTTCCACCAGTAAAACTCCCATCCCAACATGTAATTTTTGAATGCTAAAACGATAGGGCCACATTTGATCACTATTTTGCATCCTCCTCTATACCCACTTTTTTTCATTTCCTTGCCCTCTGGACTGCAAACCAGCAGATGTCTACTCTAACTTTAGCATCTTTCTTTTCAACCAAAGCAGAAAGTCATTTGCATGACATGCTTTAAATAAATGTGAAAAGCAAATCCCTTGTAGTCGTTCCAAAGATATTAACGCAGCAATCAAAGCTTTAACGGCCTTTGCAAATACCCATGTGCCAACGACCACAGCAAAGCCAAGGGGCATGGACATTTTATAATGGGTGCTGTAAACCAAGATGCTCAGTTCAGCCCATCCTGGCAACAGGCAGCATGCTCTTGGTGTATCTGACTGCAAATCACCTCCTCTGATGCTTATAGGAAAAATCAGTTTTCAAAATGGACAAGATTTTCAATGCTGCTACCGTCACCATCGGTACCCTCACAATGGCACTGACTTGTCTGTTGTATTCGGTAAGTGCTATTTGTTGGGGTAGTTTCAAGTGACCAGTGCTTCAAAAGTTCTACATGCATCGCTCATTTAATCACAATGACACATTAAGATTACTTCAAATGGGAGCATGAGCCAGTCAGCAAACTCTTTACCCCAGTTTTAATGAGCACTTTTGAAAAGGACCAAACATTGCTCCTATACCCACTTTTTTCATTTCCTTGCCCTCTGGACTGCAAAGAATTTGATCTTTTGCAGTCCTGAGGGCAAGAAATCTTCTTTGTAGTTTTAATGAGGAGTGATAAATGAGCGCCAAATGCTCCACCTTTTCTCACTTGTAGCAACTGGTTTTCCTCCAGTAAAACTGGTCACATGAAACTACCCTAAAACAAATAGCACATTTGATCACTATTTTGCAAGTGATCTCTCATACCCACTTTTGTGAGGATTTGATCTGATGCTGGACTGCAAACCAGCAGCATTGAACCCATTTCTTCCATTTTGAAAAGCAGAAAGTGCTATCAAGCCATTTTTAAATGTTGCATCAGAGGAGGTGATTTGTCCAGTTTTGATACTCCAAGAGAGGTGATTTGAAGTCAGACCCTCTAGATGGACTACAAAACTGAGCATCTTGGTTTACAGCACCCATTATAAGCGTGTCCATGCCCCTTTGGCTTTGCTGTGGTTTTTGGCACATGGGTATTTCCCGAAAGGCCTGTTATTTGATTGCTGCGTTAATATCTTTGGATTGCCTGTGCGTTCAGGAGCAAGGATGGGCTTTTCACACATTTAAAGCATGTCATGCAAATGTGACTATTTTCAGGGTTTCTGAATGTAGAAAAGACTAGAGTCCTTTTAGAAAGGACCGAATCACACACGGCACAAAAACAAAGAGTGCTAGACCAAAACTTAGGTAAAACAGCACCCTCTAGTTTTTACAATGGGTACAGTGATGACAATGGGAGAACTCCATGATGATAAAACACCAACAAGACTGCCCCAAAGAGAAGCACTTATTCTTACATAGAATCACAAATGCTTCTCTTTGTAGTCATCTAGAGGGTCTCCTTCAAACGAAACAGAACTGAATAAAGCCAAGTGGACACAGGGGGAGCCAGTCAGCAAACATTTACCCCAACTTGATAGCACTTTCTGCTTTGGTTGAAAAGAAAGATGCTAAAGTTAGAGTAGACATCTGCTGGTTTGCAGTCCAGAGGGCAAGGAAATGAAAAAAAGTGGGTATAGAGGAGGATGCAAAATAGTGATCAAATGTGGCCCTATCGTTTTAGCATTCAAAAATTACATGTTGGGATGGGAGTTTTACTGGTGGAAAAATGTTCAAAACAAGGAAAAAGGTGGAGCCTTGCCTGCAGATCACTTCCTCATTAAAACTACCCCAAAGAGAAGCACTTATGAACAGGACCAAACAATGCTCCCATTTGAAGTAATCTTAATGTGTCGAATACTGTGATTAAATGAGCGATGCATGTAGAACTCAGCGTAGCAACTGCCTCTTGAAGCACTGGTCACTTGAAACTACCCCAACAAATAGCACTTACCGAATACAACAGACAAGTCAGTGCCATTGTGAGGGTACCGATGGTGACGGTAGCAGCAGTTGAAAATCTTGTCCATTTTGAAAACTGAAGCTCTGTAGCATCAGAGGAGGTGATTTGCAGTCAGATACACCAAGAGCATGCTGCCTGTTGCCAGGATGGGCTGAACTGAGCATCTTGGTTTACAGCACCCATTATAAGCGT